>NC_049992.1:18922595-19100027 GCF_000003815.2 Branchiostoma floridae | reverse complement strand
TGGAACCGGTCTGAGAGGTAGGATGTGAACCATTTTGTAGCGTCACTATCAAAACCCAGCTTCTTGAGTTTGCCCAGTAGAATATTGTGGTTAACAGTATCGAAGGCCTTCCTTAAATCCAGGAAAAGCGCAACCGTGACCTTGCTACTGTTAAACGCACACTTGACATCCTCAACAATCCTCTGGACTGCAGTCGCTGTGCTATGATACTTTCTAAACCCGCTTTGATGTTCTGTGAGAAGATCGTTCCTGGCCAAGAAGCGCGATACTTGGTAGGACACAAGTTTTTCCATCACCTTGGACGTGACACTTAGCACAGACACTGGTCTATAATTGGCAAGGTTAGCTCGTGTTCCGGACTTGTGTATTGGTGAGATCTGCGCCTCCTTCCACTCAGTTGGGACTTCTCCAGTGGAGAGTGACAGATTAAAAATGTGCGTAAGTGGCTTCACTATCACAGGGGCGGAGTCTTTAATAAGTCTGGAGGGGATTTTGTCCATCCCTGTCGCTTTCTTTGTTTTTAGCCTCTGGAGTTCATTTAGTACAGTAACTTCATCGACGGATTCAAAGCTGAACGTCTTCGTCGGCTCAGGGATGTCACGAAGGGGGTCCTCCTGAGAAGCTGGCATCCCATCAACAAGTCTTGTCGCACAGGACGTAAAATATTCATTGAAGTCCTGTGCTATCTCGCAGGGAGAAGATGTTGTGGTGTTGTCAGCACGCTCCAAGTGACTGACTTCGCTGTTAGGTTTGGCCTTCCCCGTGAAATTGATGATTTTCCACATAAGGGATTGGTTACCCTTAGCTTCTGTCACAGCTTGGGCAAAATGACTTTTCTTCTCCTTCCTGATGACAGAAGTTGCCTGGTTCCGGAGAGAACGGTAGATCTCCCAGTCTTTAACATCCCTGGTTTTAATGGCTTTTCGTCTGGCCGCGTCTCGACGGCCCATGATGTTTTTCACTCTGTCTGTCAACCATGGAGCAGTGTGATTGTTTTCCCGTACTGTTTTGTTGCGAAGAGGTGCATGTTCATCGGCGACAGTCAGAAAAATGTCTTTAAAGGCGTTCCAGGCCTCTGTGACATCAAAGCAGTCGAGCACTGTGTCCCATCTAGCTGACTTCAGACTGTCGATGAAGGGTTGCTGGTTGTACTGCTTGTATGACCTATACTCACACCGCCGAGCAGCACCGGCCACTCTCCCAGCTTTAGCACATGTCATGATCAGGTTGTGATCAGAAGGCCCCCAGGCCACACTTGCACTAGACTTGTACTTGTCCGGGTTCGATACAAATATGTTGTCGATGCATGACTCGGAAGTCTCTGTGATGCGGGTAGGCTGGCGTATGACAGGCTCCAGCTGGTATAGACCCATTAAGAATTCCACCGACGACATTGAATGAGTAGAGCTCAGCAGGTCAGAATTAAAGTCCCCCATGATAGCAATATCCGCATTCTCTTTTTCTGCAGTCTGACTGAGATTGTGAACAAGTGATTCAGCAGAGTCTCTCCAGTCAGGTCCAGAGTTCGGTGGTCGGTAAACGCAAGCCAGCAGAGTCTTTCTCACCTTCTCCGGTTTGATCTCGACACAGCAAACCTCTAAGTCTTCTTGCTCGAGCTCACAGCGTCGTTGAGAAGGGATTGTCTGCTTCACGTACACACCTACACCCCCACCTTGCCTGTCCCTGTCATTTCTGTACAAAGTGTAGCCACTGATTCCCACAGAGGAATCTGGGATGGTATCACTTAAGCGAGTTTCATTAAGTCCTAGCACATGTATACGAGAGTCCTTAAGAAGTAACTGCTGAACTTCATCCAGATTTCGTGAGAGGGAGACCACGTTGTAGAAGGCGTAAACAATGCCCTTTCTCCAGTCCGGCAATCCCTCTGTAACGGGTCCCGGGTTGGGTGAAACGTCGCCAGCCAACAGTAGCGTTACGCAGGCTAGTAAATTCAGAGTTTCTACAGTCTTTACCCTGCTTGTAGTTGACCTGACAAGGGATCTTAGACCTAACAGCCCAGGATTGACTTTTACAGAGCTGACATCTTGAGTAATCCATGTTCCTGTTTCTACATGTACATTACTAGTGGCTTTGTCAAGTCTGGGAACTACAGTTGGTCGTGGTAACACCACCAATATTACTACACTCAGAAATAATGCTCTGGGGATGCTGAAAACAACTACCCCCTTTACAACACTATACAGGCCTTGAGCAACAAACATGGTTTATACAGTGATATTTGCAACAATACAAAAAAGATACTTCTGCAGCGTAATGCACAATAAAAAACGCTACTGCTACCGTTCCTACTTGTTATTTGTCTCCAAAACAATACAAATTCAACACAATGTCAGCTTAATTCCAAATACGTGCGGGATTACTAAAAGAACTTTTACTGGCCTAGTTGTGTTGCCTACAGCTACGTATTAAATCAATTAATACAGAGCCTAGTTTAAATATCAAGACCAAGTCACCTAAATAGCAGCAATTAGCATTCCAAATCAGTGGCTTATCCTAATATGCATATCAATGTACACCATGAGATAAATTGCATAGCTGTATATTCTGACCATGCTTAAAAACAACATCAAGAAGAAAATTGCATATAGCTAAATATTGCACATTTCACAAAACATCTACCAATGGATCATTTAGATATTGGGGATTACAGTTGAGATGGCACGGCTCAAACACTGCCCCCCTTCCCAATCGGACGCCAGTTGCTGTGAGGCTGGCCCCAAGAAACTTTGAAATGCACTACGAGACAACTTTCAAGTGCACAGAGATATAGTGATCAAAAACACAAACCTCTGGGACCAATCGCTCTACCCAAACTGGCCGAGGGTGCGGGCCTAATTGCGCTGTGCCACTCAATCTGCCGTCGGATGGGCCAAGATGGACGCTTCAGAACTTGGCAGAGATACACCAAGATTTAACGGCAACAGAAACAAGCTCACAATAAATGAGTGTGTAGTACCGACAAGAAGACAGTACTGACAATAAAAATACCTTAAACCAGGGAGGATTTACAACGGATGGAGTTGGGATACTCTCTAACAAATTTAGGCTCTCTAACAAATTTAGGCAGCAGCCATCTTGGACCAAACCAAATCATAACTCCTGATAATGGTTTCTTACTAAGTGTATATCAGTATAGGAAGCGTTCTGTGTTTATGTCTTTGTTGATTCCGCAGTCAGTCATCTTGGGCTTTATAGTGCCCCAAGTCAGTTTTATCACTTCATATTTCAAGACACAGCACCCTGTAGCCTGTGTTTACACAATCTCTTGCTGGCTGCGGCAGGGCTGGCATCTAGGAGCTCAATTTTAGTCAGGCTACAGCACCCTGTTACCAAGTTGTCCAGTAGAAAAATGGACATTAAACAATGACATCAACGACAACATAAACAGTCTGTATTTTGCTCCCATACAGGTTTGTTCTGAAGAGTATCTGTCGGAGATCCTTGAGCGATACCTGAAGTACAACGCTCATGCGGGAAGCTACACGTGGAAGTACGATGGGAAGAACCTGGACATGGGGATGACGCTGGAGGAGAACGAGATCTTTGACGAGAGCGAGGATTTCTACGTGCTGAGTATGCAGGAGGAACAGTGGCTGCCAGCCATACATCTGTACTTTAATGATGATCTGACAGAGGCTTAGTCGTAAAGAGTTGATATCAAAGAGAATTGTGATGGAAAATGTTATTTTATTATATTACAGTCATTTCTGTAATTTCCTAGGTTGTACAACTACATTACTGTTAAGTGGATTCTTGCTTCAGATTTTCTATTGCACCAAATGTACAAGAGACAAGATGAACAACAGAATTTCGGGATATTCAAAACTTTCCCTATACGATGCGGTTATGTAAAATTTACTACAAAAGGAGAAATATCATGGCACTTACAACAACCTCCCCAAATAGGGGAAGATGTAGTCATCTTTTAACAGTCACAACATATCACTTTTCAACGAAAAATTATTACATTGGCATGAAATTCAACCCTTAAAAAGAAGAGTTGAAAAATGAGTAGAGAAAAAGCTTACAAATATGGAATTTGTAAATACTTGTATATACTGTTGTCAGCACAGCTCTGCAGGAGTATGCTTTGAGAAAAATGAGGTACTAGTAATGTAAATAGCTATAAAGCTAAGTTGAACAAACCTGAGTCGGAGGTGTGTACTTTAAACAATAGATTTCTGTAAGATACAGGTTTTACTGGTTTGGGGTTTGTCAATATTTTGTATGATTGTGGTTCATTCATGCAGTAAAAAATATATCCTGCACAATCACTGTTCATCAGAAGTGGGGTGACAGCAAAGATTCAAAATAAAGCAGTACCAACAACGTATCTCAATATCCATTCTTCTTGTATGATGAAGCAAAAGCTGACTCCTTCTTCGGTTTGATCATGAAAACCAGTGGACAGTTAGTCTGCTTCTGCACGCCCTCTAGAGACTGCTTCCATACTGCAATATTGGGTTACATCCTGTTTAACAGTTACATACAGTGCAAACATAACTGCATTTTGGTTATGCGGTAAGCTTGCTTTTATGTTAGATATACAGCAAGGGGTATACAATATGTTAACTTGTCTCTAAAGTATGCATGAAAGGAGATTTTTCTTGTCTCAGCTAAGACCCCTTCTAAGGTTATGCATACTGGCATAATTTGTTTGGCTGGGTTGGCTTGCTTTGGTCAGGTTGACCGGTAAGTCAGTCCGTCGGCTCAAACCTGTCTTTTATTCATCCAAAAGTTCTACAGTTTTTTGACAGATCTTGCTGTGCACTGTATCAGTTTGCTGGCTGGGATTATCATTATTTGTGACAGATCTAGACTGTAATTTTGCGCCCGCGTCATGCACCTTGCAACACTTTGAGAACCTGTGAAATTTCAGTAGCCTGATGGAGTGGGGTAAGGAGCGCTCCCGGTGCCAGCCATATGGGGAGGACAGGCCGGGGAGAGTAGGCCGGGGAGAGGGGGCCAGACTGTACCATTGTACCTGTAGGGGAGAAAGTACAGCATTATTACAATCACTTCTATGTCCTCTCAAACACATTTCTGGCTAGCTATGGCCCGTTTTGGAAGCTAGAATATGACATTTCTTGGATTACCACATATTTATGCTACGGCAAAGTCGGGACTCTTAGTTAGGCCATGTTGATTTGATTATATGGATGACATCCGCGCTCGCACCAATTTTCGGCTGTTTCCAAAAAAAAAAAGTTTTCGACCACACAATAAATTGTGCAAAGCAGTTGTAAAATGAGCACAAATATTCCGTAGATTGAAAAAAAAAGTATCAGAAAACAGATAACTAATGCCATAGAATGCCAAAATAAATCTAAAGTCAAAGAATAAGATGTCAAAGGACAGAAAGAAAAAAATCTATTGTTGGTAGGGGGAGGTACCAGTACAGAAAATTCAGGTCCAGAGGATCATTTCCAGGTCCGGACCTGAACCCGGACCTGATTGTTTGTGGAAACTTGAGAACTGGCAATACTCAAAACAATGGTAATTGGTCAATTTTGCTACAAAGGAATCTGTTTGGTGGATTATTGGACTCCCACTGGCATTTAAAAGTCCCATCTCCATGTAATAAAGGCTAACTGTCTCTGTACCTTTGACTGTAGAAACTTGGTACAATTGACTATAAACTCTACTTGACTTCGCTCTTGTTGTCTTCTTGGCCCACGGTAAGACCCCAAATGCCTGCCGACATAGTGTGTCCATTTTGTAATTGGCGAAACCTGTTCCTCTGTTGTTTTCTTTCAGGTCAGTTTTTTTTCGGATTGGTCCAAGAAGAACCCGTGTTTTGCACCCCTATGATGTACTGGTCCCTACACGTAACTGTTGGTATACCATACTATGTGTGTTTAGTCCTATGTTCAACCTTCCTGGCCACTTTGATTTCATACTGAAGGCAACTTTTTTTTTTGGCCATACTTTTTTTTTATTCGCTCGCTCGCATCAGTTTTGGAGTTCCCAGAGGATGTCATCCATATAATCAAATCAACATGGCCTTAAACAAAAAACAACAAAATTATATAAACCTCTAACAGCGACACCTACCGGAGTGAGTGTCCTTTCTTACTGTCTTGCAAAATCCTACATTTTTACCGAACTAAAAGCCTCATCGACATTAAACTAAACATAGAAGCTTGTCCAAACTCATTTCAAGTGTACTAAAATGTCAACGCGTCGTACTTCAAGTGACAAATTTAACAGACAGCAAGGCGTAATAACGTCAGAGTGCCATAAAGTTGACATATGCGGTCATATGGAAGCCAGAGCGGGTTTCAACCATTTTAATCGCATCAATAGCTTCTTCGACAATAAACTAAACATACAACTTCAACCAAACTCTTTTCAATTACACCGGTGTGTCTACGCTACGTACTCAAAGTGACAAATTTAACAGACATCAATGCGTAATGACGTCAGGGTACAATAAAGTTGACATATGCGGTCAGAAGGAAGTCAGGCCGGGTTTTCCATGCTATTGACCTAATTGAAAATTCATATACAATACACTTAACATACAACTTCAACCAACCCCCTTCTGTTTACACCGGAGTGTCTCCGCAACGTATTACTACTCTCAAATTTAACAGACATCGAGGCGTAATGACGTCAGAGTGCCATAAAATTGACATATGCGGTCAGAAGAAAGTCAGGGCGGGTTTTCCACTGTTTTGACCTAATTCAAAAAGTCATAGACATAAACTAAACATAAAACTTCGACCAAACTCTTTTAAAGTACACCGGCGTGTCTACGCCACGTACTCAAGGTGACAAATTTAACAGACATCAATGCGTAATGCCTAGGTTACACATAGCCGACTTTGGCTCCCGAACACTAGCCGACTCTTAGCCGACCCAAGTCGGCAGTAGTTCGGGAGTAGTCTGACCAGTTTAGGCCACGCCTATTTTTTAGCGCCGAACATGTCCCGAACACCTCCCGACCAGTAAATGACTTACTCCCGACTGTGTCCCAAATGCTAACTAACCTATCACCAGCCATCCCGACCTCTAGCCGCAGACTGCCGAATCACTCTTGACTGATCCCCAACCGATTGCCGACCCTTTTTCGACTTGAAATAGACATAATCAGCGATTTTCAAAAGAGTGCTCATTTTCGTTTTTATTATCAAGAATGTCCTTTGTTCTATTTGTAAACATCACCAAGAGATCAAATTTAGATCACATATAGCTCCAGCGCGGTATTTATGGGTCTTTTTGTTTTTGGCTGGATGTCGGTCGTGTGAAGTTCGGGAGTGATTCGTCTAAGTTCTGGCAATAGTCTTTTTGCTTGGGAATGAGTTAGCAGAGATTTGTCTAAGGTCTTGGGGTGAATCATTGGTAAGTTGGAAACAAGCTGGGAGTAAATCAGCAATGTTTATGGCGTGGTTAAGATTTAATTTGACTGCTGATTTACTCCCGAACACCAACCGAACACTAGCCGACCGTGCCGAACACCAGCCGACCACCAACCGACCCATTCCAGAGTTGCCGTTCAGTGCCGAATGTTTTGAACATTTCAAAACATTCGGATGGAGCAGCCGAACACTAGCCGACTCAGCCGAACGCCAGCCGAACGCCAGCCGACTCAGCCGAACGCAAGCCGACTACAGCCGACTAGCTCCCGAATCACTCCTAAACCATAGTCGGGAGAGAGTCGGGAGCCAAATTCGGCTATGTGTAACCTAGGCATAATGACGTCGGGGTACCATAAAGTTGACAAGGAAATCATGGCGGGTTTTCCACTGTTCTGACCTAATTCAAAAAGTCATAGAGTGATAGACAATAAACTAAACATAAAACTTCGACCAAACTCTTTTTCATTACACCGGTGTGTCTACGCTACGTATTCAAAGTGACAAATTTAACAGACATCAATACATGTACGTAATGACGTCAGGGTACCATAAAGTTGACATATGCGCTCAGAAGGAAGTCAGGGCGGCTTTTCCACTGTTTTGACCTAGTTCATAAAGCCATAGACAATAAACTAAACATACAACTTCGACCAAACTCTTTTTTATTACACCGGTGTGTCTACGCTACGTACTCAAAGTGACAAATTTAACAGACATCAATACGTAATGACGTCAGGGTATCATAAAGTTGACATATGCGCTCAGAAGGAAGTCAGGTCGGCTTTTCCACTGTTTTGACCTAGTTCATAAAGCCATAGACAATAAACTAAACATACAACTTCGACCAAACTCTTTTTCATTACACCGGTGTGTCTACGCCACGTACTCAAAGTGACAAATTTAACAGACATTAATGCGTAATGACGTCGTCAGGGTACCATAAAGTTGACAAGGAAATCATGGCGGGTTTGCCTGATGACTAAACTGCGCTCCTAGCGGTCCGCCCGACAATTGCCGGCCTCTTGGGGAGGGGATCAATTAATCCCGCCAACGAGAGATTCAATGTTAAGTAACACTGGCTAAAATCTAGTTGGTACGGAAAATGTAATGCTAGTCAAAGAAGTACATAGTAACGCACCTTTATCTGGGAGAAAGTCTTCACACCAAAAGTGTAAATTCGATTGACCAGCGCTCCTAAGCGAACTATCAAATACTTTTCAGATCAGGCCTGATTCAGACCGGGCTTTTGAGACCCGCCCCTTCTAACTCCTGTAACTTTTAAACGACTTATCATACGACGACCAAATTTTTAGAGAATGATGTAGATATATAGCTAAACATTTTAAGAAATTTGACGCTATGATGTCTGTACTGTCTGATTTATCTATATGACGTAATTATGACATCATCAATTTGATTGGCTGGAACCATGGACAAAGGGTATTCCCAGAAAACTTCAAGGCATACTACAAAAATGTAACAGCAAGTGCAGATATAAGAATGATATTGTTTGTTACGATTTATTTTACGCATAGCATTATCAATGGCGTCAAAATGACGTCATAAAACGACCTCATGCTTATCTAAGATACCAATTCGGCTCCGCCATCTTATCTCCACCACGTTGAATTTTCAAAAATAGAGTTTCAGAATATAATCGCAAAAGACAATGGAAATAGACTACAACGTTCCTTGAAACGTTTTTTAATGAAAAAAATACCAGGTAGTTACAAATTCTAAGGGATTATAAGCTACTTATTTTTGATCTGGTCACATAGTCACATCTTTGATTGTGGCCGATGACGTCATCAAGTGAGCATAACCTACTCATACTAAATTGTGCAAGATATTCTAGATAAAATAAGATTTTATTCATGTAAGAAAATACTTAGTAGCAAATAAACGTGAAAAAATATATTGTTAGAACCGACATTAGCGATTTTTGTTAAAAAATGCCTGGCAACAAACAATTGCCAATCGTAACACGTAAAATGGAAAGTTTTTCAAACTTTGTAAAATTGTTGCCAACAAAACTTTAAGAAAACTCATCGAATTTGGTGGTTCCAGCGTAAGCCGTTCTGGCGTTATGTGACATAAAAGTTGGCGTGTGCCTAAAAATACCCCCGGTCTGAATAGGGTTAAAGATTAATGCGAGCTGTGTAAGGAGGCTACAAGTAACTAACTGCTAAAGCAGGTCTTGAAAACATCGCAATCCCTCTTGACTTGTTCCATTCGTAGGTTTTAAAGTGCACAATGTGCGAGTTACTTTCTTTCATTGGAAATGTGTCCCCAAAATTATTGAATGTATTCATTTCAAAATTTCTTAACGATGAATCAGTGCAAAGGGATTGGAAAATGTTTGCTTTAGATTTTTGTTCAATGACAGAAAATATGCAAAGAATGAGCACACACTTGTAGCTATGCTTTAACAGGAAATATGTTGCATTTGCTCACAAATTTTAATCCTTTGATCTTTATTGAATTATTCTTTATCGAGACTGTGCCTGAACGTGTGTGCTATCGGCAGACATATCTGGGTTCTAAACCAAATAACGTTATCGTCACTGCCGCCAGAAATGCTGACAAGTAGTTCAGATGCTTGAAAAACAAGCCACGGTGAGAAATGTCAACAACATCGATCGTTAGTTATGGGGACATTGATAACTTTATCCAATATCATTATGTGTTCTATATGTCGCTACTTCATTTTCAGCCGCTATTGCGCAACTTTCTTTAAATGCATCTCCAACTTAAGGCCACAGCAAGTAAATTTTATGGATGACATCCGTGCGCTCAATGATTTTTGCCTGATTTCAGAAAAAAAAAGACTTTTTTCATCTTTTGAGATGGTCAACATGACGAGAAAGTGTCAAAATAGGAAAATATGTTGTGTGTACTGATTGTACTTGTAGAAGTGACACTAGCGAGGTAGTTACTGGTACTATGGTTGTACAAAAGCGTCATCACTATGAAAGACATGAGTGCAGTTGCCAACTTTGTAAATGATACCAGTCTAGTGTCATTTTTTACTACACTATAGTTCGAAATTCACTTCTTGTATACAGGAATGAATGATTTGGTCTCTGTGCTTGTTTTTTCCACTTCAGTTCTTGATACGACGTTTATGATGTCCATTTTAGAAATTTAGCCATCTTGCATTTTTGACCCATCTTGTTTTTTTCACCCTATCTTATTATTTTTTAAGTCTGCAGAGGATGTCGTCCATAAACTTTACTTGCTGCGGCCTAACAATTAAACAATACCTACTGTACGTCACGTAAAACAAAGCTGGAATGAGGTCAGAGTGACAAGTAAATAAGGGAGATTACTGAAGACATAGTCTATGCTGATGTAGACAAAAATATAACTCTTAAGTGCAAAGTATCAGGGGAAAAGGTTATGTTTAACCATGTCAACCTTGCCACATCAAGGGACTACAGAATATAACGTGCCTTTGTTCCTCGTGTGCTTATCAGCCAGACACCATCCCGTGACTGTGACATCATTCAACAATTGTAAACGGTAGTTTGGTTGGTGTTTTGTCTATCAGTGGCATGTATCTTCACCATTATTTCTATATCAAGACTTATAAATACATAACCAATATGCGGGCCAGTATGATCTGTAAACGCAAAAAGTAACATTGAATTTGAACCACAAAGTCTACGCATGCACATGTACAGTAAGTATTCCCAAATCTATTTTTTTCATTTGGAATTATACGTAACTAGAGTTTGGCGACCTCATACCGCCATGAATATTTAGAGCTTTTGATAATTTCATGCAAATGACTTAACATTAACATGATTTATGCATGGTGTTGTTCATCATTTGATAACGTACAGTACACATGTCACAAGTAAAATTCCCAATTCAGACCATTGTTTTGCAATTTTTGCATAAATTATGCAAATAAGTTCCTCCTTTGCATATTTGATATCTGCATATGTTCCACTGATTATAATTAACAAGTGTTACATTTATTGAAGTCCAGTTATTGAAAACAATGGAATTATACAATTTCCTCATTAATTATGCAAATTAAGTCCTCATTTGCATAAACTGTATATCATTATGAACATCTTTGCCTAAGGTACCCGCATGCCTAATATGATGCCAATCCATCAATCCTTTCTGCAGTTATCCTCTTTAGAATGTCTTGACAAAAATGCCCCTGCAGTTCTGAAATTAAATGTTAGGGGGCTAAAACCTGCCCCACTTTGTCATGACACTGCAAGCTATCTACCACCTAAATGTCACGACCATATCACATGCAGGACAAGAGATACATTGAAAAAATTGCTATGATAGAATATTCTCTTTAATTATGCAAATGTACTCCTATTTTGCATAATTAGTATTTACTCTTGTACAACATTGTCTGAGGTACCTACATACCAAAAATCATGAAAATCCGTTGTTCCCTTCTTGAGTTATCCTCGTCAGAAGGTTTTGACAAAAATGCTCCTGCTATCCCAAAACTAGACGCTAGGGGGCCCAAACTTACGTCATTTTTTCCTGAGCACAAGAGCTATCTAATACTTAAAAATCTTGACCATAGCATGTTCAGAACACCGAGATAGCAAAACCGGAAGTTGCGCTGCAGTACCAAGGTCACACACCAGGGAGCCCATAATTGACCTTGACCTTCATCTTCCCAACCCCTACCCACATACCAAATATCATCGTAGTCCATCAAGAGGTTCTCAAGTTATGATGACCACAAATATGCGGACACACAGACACACACACAAACACACACACACACAGACACACTCAAAACTATACCTCCATTTTTTCATGGAGGTAACTAGAGTTCAGAGACCTCATACCTCCATGAAATAGTCTGATTATTCAAATGACTTTCACATTAGCATAATTTATGCTTTCTTATGTACACCTTTAACTAACGTACACAGGTCACAGTGTTGACAGACCAATCATTTTCTACACGTACTAAGAAAAATTAGGACACTTTCAAATTAATTATGCAAATTATGGACTTATTTGCATAAATAGTATCTGCTTAACTTCCGCCTGCCACAAACTACATATGTAACATGTATTTGAACCCTATATTGGAAAACACTGTAAATATAAATTTTCCTCATTAAGTCTGCAAATGAAGTCCAAATTTGCATAATTTTGATTTCATTATGTACATGTGTGCCACATGTACCTGCATACCAAATATCATTCCTATGTTCTGTTATGCTTCTTGGAAGATTTTGACAGAAATGCTCCTGCAGTTCAAGAGCAAGTTGGTAGCGGGCCCAAACATACACCACTTCTTCCTTACATCAAAAGCTATCTGCCACCAAAAAATCAAGACCATAGCATGTCCTGATAAAAAGATACAAAAAATGAAGGTCTGCTGCAGTACCAAGGGCACACACCAGGGGGCCCAAAATTAATCTTGACCTTCGTCTTCCCAACCACTACCCACATACCAAATATCATTACAATCCATTCAGAGGTTCTTAAGTTATGCTGACCACAAGTATGCGGACACACACACACACACAGACACACAGACACACCAAAAACTATACCTCCATTTTCATGGAGGTAAATATAACCTCCATGACATTTCATGGAGGTAATTAACTTCATTGTCATTGAGATGAAAATAGCGCCAGTACAAGCGGTATGTGCCACGTCCCCATAAAAGATCAGACTTTTCAAATGAGTCTTCCCTCTTCACTGTTAAACCGTATTTACTATAGGCCACCACAAAACAAAGCTTAGATTAGATCTCAGTGACAAGTAGATGAGATTCAGATAGAATGCATAGTCTCTGCCGATGTAACCCAAAAGATTGCTTACGCGTACGGGCAAAGTATCAGGTAACAGGTTGTGTTTAACCATGTCAAACCTGCCACACTTCAAAGGACTACTGATATAACGAACCATTGTTCCTCACGTGCGACAAGGGCCACTGATTAACCAAACACCATCCCATGACTGTGACATCGTTCTATAATGATATAAAGTGTTGATGAAAATAGTTCACATAGTTCAGATGTTTGGTCACAGTGGGAAATGTCAATAACATTATGATTATTTTGCTGACATATTTCATAATAAGTTACCGTAAAACAAAGCTGGAATGATTATCACTATGTGACAAGTAGATGAGAGAGAGTTTATGGAAAATCTAGTCTATACTGACGTAGCTAAATAGATTACTTACGCCGAACCATTGTTCCTCACGTGCAACAAAGGCCCCTGATCAGCCAAACACTGTCCTATGACTGTGGCACCAACCAAGAATAGTAAACGCCAATTTGATGAGTACAACTACAGTCATGGCTACCTCTCTAGTTGTACTTTTTCTACAAAAACAATAATTAAGCTACAACACAAGAGATCTTCCCATTTTGGTACTTTCTCGTCAAGACCATCTACGAAGAATACAAAACATCTTGTATGATTTTTAAATCATGCGAAAATTAATGAGCGCATGGATGTCATCCAGATATTTTTAATTTCCGCGGCCTACCAATAAATTTTGAAATCTCCTACCAACGTTACATAGTCCATTCCATATCTATACCTACCATATAACATGATATGAAGGTCGATCTGCCATTGGCCAATGGAGGTCTATTTACATATTAAGTTGCTCACGGATTGCATTAGTCTGTCTTCCATCCAGTGAGCACTCTTTCGGGGAAAATGGCGCAAGGACCGAAACCCGGTGAATTGGAATCGCTGCGTGACAAAGTAAAAAAGCGCTTACAAAACATACCGGGCAAGGAGTTTAACGTCCTCGTGGTCGGCATGTATGGCTCAGGGAAGTCCTCCTTCATCAACTCGATGGTTATGGCCGTTACTGGAACGTGGCACGAATACGCACACTACGCTAACGCCCCTTACTTGAGTGTGACGAAACGTTTGGAGAGATATGTCATGTTTGATGACAAGTGAGTTGTGCTGTGGTTGTAGTACTTCTATCTGGTCCTCATCAAATTACCTCACTTATTTAGAGTATACTCTATTCATTCATCGGGTTGCTTGATGCCCACATAACTTTATTTAGTTATCTATTGAACTTCAGGCAAGAGATGAAAATAGATATTGTTTTCTCTTTTTTTCAGATGTAAAGAAGAAGACGAGAAACACTCAATCCCTGGCTACAGGAAGAACGTCATCTTCTGGGACTGTCCCGGCTTTCCTGATGCCAGCGAAGAAGCGTACTCTACAATCGTGTCGCTGACACTTGACGGCCGTATACCGCCTGGCACCAAAGTTCTCGAATTCATTAATCAAAGCCCTGAGCAGCTTCGAAATAAATTCGGAAGAGTTAACCGCAAGATGACGTTTGACCGAATCGTTTACATCAATTCAGCAGACTGCGACGTCCATAAACTTCTGGTGACAGCTATCAAGTCAGGGGCACAGAAAGATCACGGTAAAACTCCTCTTTTAACTTCCATGCGCAATTATACGCATTCCACGCAAACAACATAATTTCTGTATTCTATATAGACTGTGACTAAAATTTGCGAGAGAAGAAACCGAGAATTTGGTTAAGAGTAAGGAACTGCTTCAGCATGCAGACCAGTTTATGGTCAGGAATAGATGCTTGTTGATTGACTTTGAAATCACAAATTGGTAGATGATATATTTAACATCGCAGCTTATTATTAGCAATGTTTAGATAATTCATTCAGTGCATATTTGGTCACTCTGATCCGAACCTAAACGTGTAAAGGGCAAAATGTCTATTGACAAGAATAACTGTAATAAATGTGATCTGAATGCAAGCTCATGTGTGACAGAAGTCAACATCATGTTACAATTTTAAGACCTTATGTCCGCACACAAAATAAAGCGCTTACCAACAAGCTTTCGAAGGACTGATCGAAAGCTTGTTACCTCCATGAAATGTCATGGAGGTTATATTTTACCCTGCGTTTGTGTGTGTGTCTGTCTGTCAACAAGATAACTCAAGAACGGCTGGGTGGATTGGTTTCATACTTGGTGTGTTGGTAGGGTGTGACAAAAGCTGGAAGTGATTAGATTTTGGGCCCCCTAGCGGCTTCCCTTGGTACTGCCGTGCAACTTCCGGTTTTGCTATCTCGTGTTCTGAACAAGGTATGGTCACAATTTTTGGGTGTTAGATAGCTCTTATGCTCAGGAATAAGTGACATAGGTTTGGGCCCCCTAGCAACTAGGTTTGGGATAGCAGGGCATTTTTGTCAAAAACTTCTGAAGTGGATAACTCAAGAAGGGAACAACGGATTTTCATGATTTTTGGTATGTAGGTACCTTAGACAATGTTGTACAGAATTAAGTACTAATTATGCAAAATTAGAGTACATTTGCATAATTAATGAGAATAATATATCATAGCAGTTTTTTCAATGTATCTCTTGTCCCGGACATGATATGGTCTTGACATTTGGGTGGTAGATAGCATGCAGTGTCATGCTAAAGTGGGGCAAGTTTCAGCCCCCTAACATCTAATTTTGGAACTGCAGGGGCGTTTTTGTCAAAACATTCCAAAGAGGATAACTGCAGAAAGGATTGACGAATCGACATCATTTTAGGCATGCGGGTAGCTTAGGCAAAGACGTTTATAATGATATACATGTTATGCAAATGGTACTTAATTTGCATAATTAATGAGGAAATTGCATAATTTCATTGTTTTCAATAACTGGACTTCAATAAATGTAACACATGTTAATTATGATAGGTGGAATATAATCAGATATCAAATATGGTAATGGGAACTTATTTGCATAATTTATGTAAGAATTGCAAAACCTCTTTTAAATATGATCAATGATTGGAATTTGATTATTGTGACATGTGTACGTTACTCTGATGAACAACACCATGCAATAATTATGTTAATGTTAGTTAATTGCATAAAATTTACAAAAGCTCTGAATATTCATGGAGGTATGAGGTCGCCGAACTCTAGTTGGTAAGTTGCTTTATTTTGTGTACAGATATAAGGTCTTAAAATTGTAACATAAATGTGATTTATTTTCCCTTTAAATTACAATTTTATTGTTGATATTTGTATAGATATACCAATCTTCGCCATGATGACCAAGATCGACAAAGCTGACGATCTACAGAAGCGTGTTGAGGATGCCCAGGCAGCCCTTACACTCACGGACAACAACGTTCGATTTAAGACAACTTCCCTGTACTGTAAGGATGTTACGGCATGCACCGACCCAAACGACTACCGAGTAATGATGCCAAATCCAAAAATCGACAGCGTCTTACTGAACACCTGGATGAACCTCACAGATCCGAATATCAGGGTCATAGAGACTCCACCTCCCCATGAAGAGCCACCTAGATCTAATATTTGGTGCGTTTTGCTGTAAATAACGGACTTACACGAACTAGCTTTCATAACACATACCATTTCTGTAGAACAATTGTTACCAACCACATATGGACTCACTAAGCAGAGTGTACGCCTTGCATTTACTAGCATGTTACATCGATATCTGCACAATGTTAAGTTTTATGATTCCCGTCGGTAGCCCAAGACAGACAAAAGAACCCAACAACATGATGTGGCAGCCTCAGTAGAGTAACTAGCAGATTTATAAGAGCTGACGTCATATGTCATTGTAACTGTAAGGCAGATATCATGTGCTTGTTTATCTGGAATCGTCACTAATCGTCAAAAGCTTAAGATAGCTCATCTCTACATGACAAACCAAATTGTATTCGATGCCAAATCGTGACGAAACGACGGCTATTCAAATTAAGTCACAAATGAAAGTTCCCCTCAACATAACCCAGCACAAGACTTTAGGTACAATTTCGTTCGAAGCATGAGTGTACGCACACATGTCGATATTACGACCCTTGGTCCAGTGTTGTTTTCAGATAATGATCAATCTATCAAATAACCAGTGTTCATAGTTCCTTACCCTTGTCCTACGTTGGGAGGTTCTTGAATAAGTCTTGCTTCGAAAAGTTGCAGTGGGATGACTAGACAATAAATGTAATACGCAATCAACGATATCGTAAAATATTGATCCTGACGGCCATCTATGGAGAAGTGTAGTCAGAGGTCGTGTACCAGGTCGCCAAGGAGATTCTGTCTGTCCTCTAATAATGAAAACCTCGAGCAACTGTTTGCCATAGACGTACTTCAGAATTTAGGCAGAGTTTCCCTGGTGGCGTATCCCTCAGACATACGTACGCATAGGTAGGTTGCATTTGAAAACAAGTTGCGAGTAAGTCAGCACTGTATTTGACGTGGTTAAGAGTCAAACTTGACTGCTGAATTACTCCCAACCACCAGCCAATCACCAAGTCGTACGGTCACTGTTGATACTCGGAGATGACATTCACATGCTTTCATGTTTTCCTAGCTCTACCGTAATTGCAGCATGCATATGATAGGCGTGATAATTTGCTATCCTCTTTATCTATATGTGTCCAACATAATTTTTAGTGCGCCAAAGATAAGAGCTGTTACATTATGCCGTATCTATTATATGAGTTTAGAAAAAAAAATAGTTGAGTTCTAACTCCAGACATTTTTAGAACTTATCTGATATGCCTGATATTATATGTCTAATCTTCATCGACGTATTAGAACTCATTATTCTTTGTATTCTAAATGATATTTGATGGATAGTTAAATACAAGTTATATACTTTGTAATTGTATTTTTTGTTGATTGAAATGTCTATCATGAATAAAGTATTCGATTGCAACTTTGCCTTTGAGCTTATTTCTACAATAAAGAGAAGTACCTCTAGAGTAGTTTCTCATCTTATCCTACTGTATACCCTGGAAACCAGTTTTTCAGCCAGGACCGGTAGAGAACCTGTTCTTCAGCCAAGGCTACGGGGAGGAGTCATAGATCATGCATGGAGATTTTCCCGGCCTAGCTAGACAGGTAGACAGGTGGCACCTCCCTACTCTCCAAAAAAGAACATAAAAAACAAAAAAAAAAAAAACAAAAAAATGAAAAAAAAAAAAACAAAAAAAAAAAAAAAAAAAAAAAAAAAAAAAAAACAAAGAAAAAAAGTACAAAGGAAATCACAATAATAATAGAAAAAAAACAAAAAAAAAAAAAAAAAAAAAAAACTAAATAAATATAAATTGAAAAAAAAAGTCCAGAAAGTACTAACTCAACGGCCCACCTACTACTATATCTACGCGACTCAACATTGATAATAACACCTCTCCAGAGAGCTTATCTAAGGTCCTCGGGAGAGTCTGCCTTGGCTGCCGAACAAATGAATGCCGGCGCTGGGCAAAAGTCTAGTTTCCAGGGTAAATACAAGGGTTTGATAAGAAACAAGTTTCAAGACCTGCTTAAATAAATAAATTGAATAAATTTTCACAGATCCAAACGACTGACTAAAAAAGAATACAACATGAAACAAATAACAAGAAATGCACAGGGAAGCTTAAAAAGCGTAACGTCATTTAATGATATCTCAGAAATATTTCTAACAAACATTTTGTGGCCTGCTGGGTTATTGTGTAACAACATGTACAGTGTATAATGCAGGCACTTTCATTGAAGGTCTTTCGGGACATGTGTGTTACAAATTTGAAAAATACACATCAAACATTTTGGTAACCCATTTATTAAAAGATGCTGCTGCTTATAACATCCATATGGTTAACATTCATCTCATCAATGAGAAAGCGATTTACAGAAAAAGAATATCTATGTTAATCGTTATGCAGCCTTTTAGCAAAAAAAGTTAATAGATGTTAAAAAAGAAAGACCCTTACTAGATTAATAGCAAGCTAGACCTGTTTTTGCAAACCATCTTCCCAAGTTTTCTTAAATCTGAACAATGTAGTATCACTCACTACGCAAGCGGTTTTTTTGTTTCCCCATGATAATTTGTGCGTGCTAATTAAATTTCATCCTAGCAAAGATTAATGTCCTTATAACATTAATGTTTTGATAGCAGAAAACAAAAACAAATTGCAATTCATGGTTTGACTTTGAAACACTCTTTGATCCTTTCTCTCTGATTTTTGTTGAATTGTCTGTAAACGGATAAGAAACGCTTGTTGTATGCTAGGTCCTTCAGGCGTGATGGAGTGATTCCTTCCAAGCAGTGCAATTCGGAAATGTCCTTACTTCTGGGGTGATTGAACAGGATGACAATCACACCTAGAATGTAAAACACAAGAGTGAGATTATTCGTCATTATTACTTAATCAACTTAGAATGGTTAAAGAGGATGGGGCGGTAAAAACATCCTACTGCACGTATTTTATATTGTTTATCATAATGTGTCATGTTATGCAAAAAATATCATAAGACAAATGCTGTATGGTTTTTGCTCCTTTGGCCTAAAAGGCGTTTTAAACTGATTGAGTCATAAATATCTAGAATCAATAAATCGACTGAGACGGTCAATGTGATAGGATGGTGAAGTATGATGTGATTATGATTTGGTATAACCTCGATTTAATATGCAATTTCTGTGTACTAAACAAAAACTGAACAAGATCAAACTTAAATCTTATGATGATATAAATCCAACAGCATACTTCATGAGTCTACATTATATCTTACCACTAGGCTCTGTAGACCTTTCCATCTTGTCAAAAGCGCGAAATCCCAGGTCTGCCTCCGGCTGAAGTTCTCCGTGTTCGTTGAACGAGATGATCCTGGGAGCGTTGCGAACACAACAGATGGCGTATTGGTAGGTGGGCAGGTCAGCGATTTCTCTTTGGTTGGTGACGAGGTGTTGTACGATTGGCCATGGGTAAGACTGTTGAACCTCCTCCGTGACGGTGTTAAGGGTGTCCAGGTTATTGGCAACTATGCACAGGCCATCTTTATCTACTAGTGGCTGAAATAAAGGTGAAAGTTAAGGGAGCTGGATCATGGCTTTTATAAGTTGATATAACTTATCATTAAGATATCATTTTCAAAACACGAGAAAATGTAGGTTTATTTAAATGATGACATGCGAGGTCCAATTGTGATACAATACTTATTTGTTCAACGAAACTAAGCTTCTGCATTGGGTGAACAACTACACTGACAGGCCGGATGTCAGGAGTATCCTAAGTTGCAAAAAGATCTAGAGCTACTGCAGAAAAGAACATAATACTGTATATAGACTGGCAAACAAGCTTGTAGACATGCTAATCCTCATGAACCTTACTCCTGATCAGAAACATGAGAAAGCCTATAACTAATTTAACAAATTTCAAATGAGGTATTAAAACTGGATAAACTGTTTCATTACTTTTCGAACATCCTTTGGTTGGGTGGCCTGGTTTGCGGGAGAAATTAGCGGCTGAAAAAAAAGGTGAAAGGGAGTTGGATCATGACTTTTGTATGATATAAGTAACAGGCAACCAATAACAAGACGAGTGGACGTAAGAAAGGTTATTTGTGAAACAATAGTGATTTGATTTTTAACGAAATTAAGCTTCTGGGTTGTATAAACAAGTACAATGGGGCATAGTAAAGCACCAGTGTTAGTACTGTAATTTGAAAAAAAAAAACAGAGCCAAGTACTGTTGGCTGTGGTGTCGATGCAAGTGGGTTGAGTGTTTGCCTTGCAGTTCAGTTCAGTTCAGTTTATTATTCAACTTGCATGTACACTATACAAATAGGTACATGAAATCTGTTGACTTACAGAGACGCTGCACTATCGTACAAGCTAAAGACCGTATAATACACAGATAATACACAGGTAGGATTAAAATCACTAAAATACAATTTTCAGTCGGTAGGTCATGAGTTTAATCCCGGTCGAGCCATACCAAAGACTTGGTAATGGTAATGCTGCTTAGCACTCAGCATTTGGGAAAGAGTTGAACACAAACCACTACCTGTGAACTAATCCCCTGCTAGAGTGATTGCACAATTGTTGTGAGGCCCAGGGCTATTAAAACGTAGATGGGCGCCACCCTATTCTCAACTAATATACCCTGAACATAATGCATGTATATAGATTGATAGACAAGCCTGCAGATGCCCTGCGCACCTCTCTGGATCAGAGAAATGAAGGAAAAAACTATACCAATTATAAACGCACCATTGAATGAGTGATTTTCAAATAAAGCTTGAAAACAGACAAGGACATATTCAGTTTTTCCTTATTCCTACAAAGTTGTGGAATCGCACACTGCAGCTACTAGGTACCAGGGGTGCCTAAGTTTTCATACGATCTTACGGAATTCATACGATCGATCCTTACGGAAATTTTACGATCCTTACGGAATTCATACGATCCTTACAAAAACCATACGATCCTTAAGGAAATCATACGATCCTTACTAATTCAACATGGCGGCCTCGGAACTTGCATTACTTCCGACGATATCTGGATTATCCCACCCTGCTAAGCCCTAAAACCTCCACCTGCAATAGCGCTAACTTATTGAGTGACATATCGGTGTATTTCATACCATTGGGCTAGCTGGAGAAAAGGAGACTATTCTTCAACAGAGCACGGCCCGGTTTTGCGGTGACACATTAGTAAGTATCGTATGAATTCCGTAAGGATCGTATGATTTCCGTAAGGATTATACGAGTTTTGTAAGGATCGTATGATTTCCGTAAGGATTATACGAATTTTGTAAGGATCGTATGTTTCTTAGGAGTGGAGCGTATGGATTCTTTAAAGATCGTATGCTTTCCGTAAGGATCGTCACGTATGAATACTTAAGCACTTATGGGTACAGACAATAAATAAGGTGAATAGCCACAGTATGTCATGGGACACTTAGTACAAAAAAATACAAACTGTTAACATGAAACTGTAAACAGAGAGTCTGTAGACGTACCTGACCGCGATTTCTTTTCAGGCAAGACACGCATATGTATATAAACATGATTGAGCAGAACGCCGTAGCTCCCAATACAGCAAGGTCACCAAAAAGAACTACACTTAGCTTCTCGTTCATGTTGACGAGTATGATAAAGCCGCAGACGATAAATGCAGCAGTTACATATTTTATATGATGTATTTGTGTCGCCATGTATTGCCGCGCGCCGACAACACCGGGCTACTGTACATGTGCACAGACTCGCTGTAGCTAGCTCGACAGTCATTGGGCCTGTTGGAGCGCCCTAGGTCGTATCAGCTTTACCCTGATAAGCAATACCAGTTTGATTGACAGGTTTCGCCTGTTCCTGTACTGTGACCTGCTCTGTCAACAAAACTATTGATCGAGCAAACTAGACCTTTCATTCAACCCACGTCAAATCTCATGGGAAAACTACGCCTACCATAATTGCACCCAGAATAATACCGCTATCACAGAATAACGTCTACCAGTCACGTATTTCTTGTATACATGTAATCTTATTAAGATAATTCATGCAGCTCCTTCGTTACTTTTCCTACATGAGATGTTTTAATTATCGTATGAACTCAGATGGGTATTTTTCTGGCACGACAAAGGGACTTCCAATAACACGTACAAGAATTTATATTGTTTTTAGTCATTAAGGCATTATACACTTTTTATCCGACATGAGTTACAGAAACAGTTAACAAAGAAATGATTTCACTACTCAACAAGGCATCTTATTTGTCTCTAAGCAAGCAAATATGAAAACGTTGTCCTCACCTTTAGACGTCTCTTTAGATATGCCACAAGACTGAATAAAATTGTCTTGAAAAATGCTCCAAACCTGGTAACTAAACTGAACACGAAAACAAAGAAACGGTACGTAAGATGTCGGATACCCGCCATCTTCGCGTGTACGTTATGTCAGGGACAACTACAGTATGCTAATATGACAAGTATGGCAGTAACTGTATGTCAAGAGGCAGTATTGCAGACATTGAAATACAGCTATCCCACAATGCCCCTGCCAGGATAGCTAGTGTCATAGAGAACACTACCTGTATGGCATGTACTTTTCAACATTTGGTATTGTCAGTGTTTTAGTATCATTATTTGAAAACGTGTAACTATCACAGTAGCCATTTTCTCTTTGTGTATATCCAGCACTGGCAACATGCAATGCATTTAACCCGCAGCAGAGTATATTTGTCAAAAAGCTCACATGAACCCTCAACCTCTTCACAATTACAGTAGATTTTATACTTTATTGCACAACATCTTACTTAACAAGGCACAATGTACAACTGCCAATCTATCTATATCTTCATTTCACAATAGTATGTAGTACGGGATGAGAAAGTACCTTTAGAAGAATTGCTGGGATCTCATACATACATGTTAAGTCAAACACACACATGTACAAGAACACATACAAAGCACTGGTTACAATGTATGGACTATGAAGAGTGAAGTGGGCACAAATGTTTTGATAACTTACCTTATACTCTTTGATTTCGTTTGGAGAAGGAGGCCACAATCCGTAAAGAACAAAAATGGTCGATACGTCCACAATAACCAACAGTCTTCGTAGGTCATGATCAAAGTCACAGACATGTTCATGGACGATGCAAATGGTGAAACGAAGCGTACCGAGTGTTTTTATGGTGTGGTTTATGGTATTCATGTCAGTTTCTTTAGAAGAACACAATGGCACCGGAAGCCCTATAGTTCTTTTGTAGCAAGTGATCATACCTTTAATACTGTTGAGCAACTCGTGCTTCGCAAACTTGTAGCCAAAGTATCCGAGTCCACAAAAAGCAGCAAATTGTACAGCCGCACGACAAGTTCTGTTGTTGAACAGTTGACACATCATGCCCACAGGGTCAGGATAGAAGAAAATATTCCCTCCAAACCCAGCCATTTTGCTACAGTTCTGTCGACGTTGGAAACCGACGATTTCTTCCACGTGCCTCGGCTTTAGTGCTAGTGGATCCCACGTCTTTCAGCTGCACAATCTATGGAGGCCATTCAACAAAGATTGGTCTCAACATGTCAGAGTTCTGAAGCTCTTGGACCGCGCGTACAGTATCAGAAATTTCCGAAATTTGTCTAGCTTTTCAATATTTTCAAATAAGTTATGGCCACGTAAAACAGAAGTTTCCACACGTAGTCATCAGACATGAACTTTGTAATATGACCTGAATGCCCGACCTGTAAACGTTTTTCACTCTATAGCTATGGCTTAAAAACGACGTCTGGCATCAGGGCATATTTTGGCATGCTTTTTTCTGATCTCGAGAGTTAACATATCGAGTTCAATTAACAAAAGCAGGTCAGAGCCACATGGAAAGAGCAATCCAGCATCATTTTATGTAAATTATTACGATTCACAATAGAAACCTCATGTTTTTTTTCTCAAATCGATTGAAACAATATCCAACCAGCCCGACACGTACACATTCTTCTTTGGTCCAAAACAAAAATACTGTCCCCGTGCAGTGTTAGAATATATATATACTTAGTTCATTTTAAATCTGGTAAATGATATATTTAACTATATGTATATATACATATATGTGTATACATATAGTGTATTGTCAAATGAAATCTGGAAAATTAGCGTTAAATGGGGGTTAAAAACTTCAATACAATTATTTGCACATTTATATATGAACTTTTATAGAGTTTCTATAATGGTAGTTTGGGGAAAACAGAAAGAAACAGACGCTTTTCTTAGCTCACTTTTCCAGTTGACACTAATGTGTAGCTTTTATACACTACCCACATTCTTTTGCTAGACAAAGATATATGAATATGAGAAGGAATAGTTGTGATTGTCTGAAGTAAGATGACCTTTGTCTTTTTGAAAAGCTCGACGATGTTTTGTAATCGTGTTTTTTTAAACAGATGCAGATTAGTTTTTGAGAAAAGTAGGCAGTACTATCCAGATAAAGAACTTGGGAGATATTGCACGAATCCATACTTGACTATGACTATGTCCAACCAAGTTCTGATGATGATCACTGAACCTATTTACATCGAAGAAGCAGCTAAGATAAAACTAATATATGTATAAATATTTGCGCCGATGTTTGAAATCACAAAAGCTACCAAAAATGTAACTCATTGATTTTTAGAATAGTTCGACAGTTGAACTCTGACCTCTCGTTTACGTATGGTGTTGTTGACATATACACTATGAAATAAAAACGTTAAGAAGGGGCTAAAACATTTAATTCAATTGTCTACTCATGGACAAGCGATTAAATGTCATTCTATTCAAGGAATCTAACTCTCAGTGAGCGTTTTGATCCGTGTAAACTTTTGTGTTGGAAGAAAGTTTAGCATTGTGCTATGATTACTATCAACACAGATGAGCCTCCTTGCTCACCACCCACCTTGTTTTGCTTGCCAACGATATATGAATATGAGAAGTAATATTGTGATAAGTCTGAAGAAAGGTCTGACATTTTACACTTTTGTTTTTCTACTGTATGGGGAGACTAATGTTTGGCAAAGTAGGTATTCTATGATAAGGTCTGTTTAAGTATTGCAAATATCCGTACTTACAAGGGTCAGCTCACAGGTATCAAGCCTGTACATTATGACACATTGGGAAATGGCCGAAAAGTATCCAAATATTTTAACACATGCTTGAAATCACAATGGTAGCAAAGAGATATAGACTTAACCTTACGTAGCGTGGTGGTATGATAACTATTCAGAAACCTGGCATTTCATCTGATTAATGAGATTTGCACGGGCAAGGTCAAGGTATTTTACATGGAAGGGGTAATGTAAACGCCATATATACTCTAGAGTGTAACACAATCAAATGTTTCTGGTGATTAAGTACAACTTTGTTCAGACAAGAACTTTATTTACTGAATTCAATATATACCAACAGTAGATCACAAATATTTACATCTACATTCGATGTTGGCCAGCCGCGAAATGGTTCGTCCTGAGTCCTGAATAATTCATTTCAGGCAACTGACACTGGAAAGGAAAAAAAATAAAATAAATCTGTCTACCCAGGAGCAAATACCGCAGTCCTATCTAGAGTTTGGTTGGAGTCCGGATAAAGCTACAGGCACCACAATAGACGTTACCCGGTGAGTATAGTCTGTCTCATCGTTTACTTGATTGAGCACTCCGAACTGAATCCAATTCGTTTGCTGAACTGTTCCACTATGATGAGGAACTTTGCCATCATTTCTGTATTTCGACAACGCATAAAAAATGACGTTACCATGCATAAACATTAGCAAGCCTGACATTTTATCCTCCTCACGTTGCAACTATCAATCAATTATTCGCAGGCATCATGGATAAGTTTATATAAAGCGACACAAGCGCTTAATGATAAATCATGGGATTTGATAAACACCACTATGCATATTATACCATTATAAATGTTTTTGTCATTTTCAACATCTACAAAAGCTCTAAATATTTCATGGTCGCCGAACTGTAGTTATTGATAATATTCTTCATATGAACACTTTATTTGTGAAAATGCTGTCATATCTATAATCTTCTTTCTGCTGGGCATATCGAATATTGAATTGTTTTTACAGCTGAGACCAATTCTTAACACGAAGAAGACTTCGCCACCGCAGACGTTTTGCTGTGAGTACTGATGCCTTACTGCTGATGCATATGTGTAGAAGAACAGAGAGGCATACGTGGTTTGACTTTGTAATTTCATCTGGTTAGTACGTCACTGAATAAAGCATAAACAATCATTTTTAACGATGAAAATACTCAACGTTTGTGACCGATTACTGTAAACAGTTACCCCTATAGCTGCAGTACAATATGACTCAGTCGGAATTTTACTGGGGAAGGTGACAGAAGGTCACTGAAAAGTCGTTGAAATCAAAGCAAGTGATGTGCAAAAAGTCTTTATTTTTAAGAGAGGGGTACCTCCGCAGAAAGAGCGCAGCGTTGTCGTTGGGAACGTTCTTTATGGTCTCAGTACATGGGGTTAAAGTAAAAGTTCAGGGACCATAATCCATCACGACTGCATGTTTGAACTAGGAATTATGACATGTCATACGCATGCAGGTTGATACGTAAACATGGCTGAAGACATCATCACACCAGACGACGTACCAACGGTCGACACAAACAGACATATCCCGACTACAGATCCGAGCTCTAGGCGAGACGGCCTGAAAAGGAAACCGATGTACAAGCTTAAGCCAAACGTACCTCAACAAGCACGTTGTCGTAAGTTTTTTTTTTATAGTTGTGTTTAATTTCAGTAATATATTAAAAAAGGAACAAATATATGGCATTTCATGCTAAATTGCAATTAAAAAACTCATTCTCAATTTTTGACAATTCTACTTGTTTCCTTATAGCCGCGTACGTTTTCGGTTTTATTTTATGTTTCACTGGAAGTCTTTTGGATATTCCAGAAATATCAATGGTCTTGCATTAACTAGTTCATGGTCATCACTTTCCATACGTTAAACGTATTATTAAAAGTTGTATATGTATGTGTATCATTTTTTGTTGTTTAGTAATTTTTTATCATTTTTTGTAAGAAGTGTAATAGTTTTGACTTAAGTTTAATGAATGTCAATGATATTTTTTCGAGCTTAGTAACTGTTTGTAATAATGTCGTACCAACAAACAAAAGTATAGACACATACAGGAGTCGTGCTACATGGAAAATGGCTTTTATATTCCCTCTTCTCAAGAATATCTGTAATACATGTAACCTAGATACTTGGGTCATTAACACCAACACATTGACGTTCCAATCGTATGTATTTTCAGAGTGCACGTATAGAAGGCTTAGCGTTGCCGTGATAGTAACTGTCCTGTTGGCGACATCGAGTGGTTTTGGAACCTGGGTCCATTTCCACAACAATGTTCGAGACGTTCATCAAAAGGTAAGAAAACGGTCTTCATTCCGTTCGGGATGTATGTTATGTGTATGTCTTTGTGTCTTGTAAACATGTTGAGGAGGGCATTGTTGATCGTACATCATCTTACATAATAAAAAGGGCCGTCCGTATTTACATTCATCGTTTACTGTAAGGGCTATATAAACTATAGTCTCTCCTATCTGCAGACAGGGGAGGCTGTTTATAATACATCCAACCCTGGTCAGCCTGCTTTGGACTCTACCTACACCAATGGTCAGCCTACTGTGGACACTACATACACCCATGGTAGGCCTGCTGTGGACACCATCTACACCCATGGTCAGTCTGCTGTGGACAACACCTACAGCATTGATACCCCTGTTGCGGACACTACCTACACCCATGGTCAGCCTGTTGCGGACACTACCTACATCCCTGGTCATCCTGCAGTGGACACTACCTACGCCAATGGTCAGCCTGCTGCGGACGACTCTCCAAGCAGAGGTTAGGCTCCGGCTTTTTTGACATTTTGTCAGGCGTTTTTATCGGGCTTTCTATTGTGTACTGAAATCTTTATGTCTACCGGCCTAACAAGGCTGGACTCCAGGGTAACAATAACTTTGTAGGTTAAGATCTGACTTTTATACTTTAAACAACATTATCATATAGCCAGATGGAGTTGGCCAATCAGAGGCCCCCATTTCCCATGGGTTATCAGGCAGTAACCTCAAAAGTGGTCGGTTATTCTAATAACCGACCACTTTTTGGACCGCACCATTATACAGGGGACAGTCATGAATTTTTTTTGTACTGTTGTTTGTGTAAACCATGCATAACTGTCAAAAAAATTATGATTGATTGGTTATGTTAATTAGGGCTCCACATGGGGAATATAGGGATACTTGAAAAGGAATTATGCTGATTTTACACATTTTCATTATGGCTTTCTAACGTGATTAAGCCGGTACCTTCCTAAATCACTTCATATATACGTACTTTGTCGTGCCCAAGTGAAAAGGCTCTGCATGGGGGGTACCAGGACTCTACTTAATACATGTAGTTTGTATTGCAAATAAGCCACATGTTGATGCTGATATGCTATCTCACAAACAGATGATTAGTTAAAATTATTAGTTAAATGATGATGATGTTGCAAATGTATTTTTATGTAATGTATTAAAGTGTTTATTTGTTATAAAGGAATTTGTGTGAAATAACTGTCAGTTGGATAGGCTATATGATAATAACGTTAATGCCCCGCCTTATCCTCGGTGTATATGGTGAGATAATCCCTGGTCAGGTGCGATAACCACCTCATAAACCACCTCGTTCGCTACGCTCACTCGGTGGTTTATTCGGTGGTTATCGCACCATATACACCTCGGGGCGGGGCATTAACCCTTTATTAGAAATAAATGATAACATGATCAATTTATAATTCCTGCCAATGAGGATCCTACTAGTATAATCACAGAAACCATTAATGACACGTCAGTTAAAAAGGTCAATATATTTTGGCAAAGGTATGAGGTCGTGGAACTCTAATTTTGTAAGTAGTGACGGAATAAACCTTTCATCCAATAGATCCTAAGAAGAAGTGGCGAGACGACTTCCGCTGCGGCCAACGTTACCCTGCAGATGACGGTAACCCTGCTGAATGTGACCCTGACGGTGTAGCCCCATGCTGCTCCGGGTTAAACTGGTGCGGTAGCTCGGTGTACCATTGTAACTGCCGCAGCTGTGTTGACTACAAGAAAAAAGAATGCATTGTGAATAGCTTTTTGGGAATCTTGACATGTCGATAGTTTTCTGTACCCCTAATTGGCCAGATGTCCTTGTCCAAGTTTATTCTGGGCGATAGGCCGTCGAGGTTTTGTCGAAATCGCTGTTGCTTTGTGAACTACAGAAAGAAGAGGAGCAAGAAAAAAGAATGCGGGACGAAAAGTCTTTGGGCAATATTGACAGGGAATTCGTGTCTATAGTTTACTCTACCACTAATTGACCCTGTAAGGCATACTCGGATTCAATTATATAACTGACGTCCTCCGGAAAAGTAAAAACTGATGAGTAGTTGTGTGATAATAAAGCCCACATTTGTTTAGGCAAGTACTTCATTTATTGTTACACGTTACAAACGATCACAAGTTTATGCATCTACATTCGATGTTTGGCACCCACAATATGGTTCGTCTTGAGTCTTAATAGTTTACGTCATGAGTCATCTAACGCCAGGCACGAACTCTGTCGACCCAGAACTAAATATTGTAGTTGTGTCTTTAAGGTCTTATTCCTGAGAAAGCTAAAACGACTGGGAGATATAGATGTCACTCACTGACCATTAAATGTATAGTCATGAGAACGCCCAACTGAAATCATCACTGATAACTGACATAAACAACTGTTTTTCAAACTAACTACACAACATCGTTTAGGATCCTAGGATTGAGCCATTTGTAGATTATGGTCTATCTCAAGTTCTAGTAGTTTCCCTAGGTACCTTAAGATTGCAATATAAAAAATGTTGTAAAAAAGGCTTTCTCACGAGCGACGTGAATATCTGAAGTGCACATAACACTGGGATTACCAATATAGATGTTTGAAATGTGGCAGTCCAAGAGTATCAATCGTTACGGTAGTCGTCAACATTACGTCTGATGCATTCGTTTTCGAACGTGCGTAAAAAATAATATGCCATTGGGAGGGATTGGCTGCGACTGACATTTATCTTTATACTGATATTTTTTTTGCCATGAAACACTTTCAGAATTGGAAAAAGAAGAGACTTGTGTCTACATGCCTCTGTTCCTATTAGTATCACAAATGTATGTAAGACTCCGTACAAGCTGAAGTTGTGCAATAAGGTAGCCATGTCAATTTTACCCGACACGCGCTATTTCTAAGGGGGATTTGAAATAGAATCATGATAAAACAGTTTGCGGTGCTTGAAAATAGGTCTAATCAGTCTCTAAGTAATAGTCTAGCATTTTGAATAGAGACTTGATGGTCATGTTATATATACATTTCAAATATTACATAATTTTAGAGATGTTGTCTTAACAACAATGTAACTTACGCCTATTAACTTATCAATTTTTACAGCAATTCAAAAGTTGAAAATGCATATACATAGTGTCTTGTCATGATCTCTGAAATATTAGCCCTAAAAGGGGGCTAAAAACTTAAGTCAATTAAATTTTTTGCACATTCACCTATGTGAAATGATGTATTTTTTTATTTTTGTGGAGAAACAGATGCAAACTTTAGAGTCACAACTTTCCGTAGCTCGCTTTTCCAGTTGACACTAATGTGTCGCTTTTACACACTGCCATTTCTTTAAAACTATTGTGTACTTTGCAAGAAAAGAGCCACCCACATTCTTTTGCTAGACAAAGATATATGAATATGAGAAGCAATTTTTGTTTGTTATTGTCTGAAGTAAGATGACCTTTGGTATTTTGTAAAAGCTCGACGATGTTTTGCCATCGTGTTTTTTTTACAGACAGCTGCAGATTAGTTTTTGGGAAAAGAAGGTAGTACAATCTAGATATAGAACTTGGGAGATATTGCACGAATCCGTACTTAAGTATGTCCAACCAACAGGTTCGGATGCTGACCACTGAACCTATTTACATCAGGAAGCGGCTGAGATGAAACTATTTTATATATAGCCACCTTCTTTTGCTAGCCAAAGATATATGAATATGAGAAGTAATGCTGTGGTAACTCTGATATATATACTAGTATTATACATATATATATATATATATATATATATATATATATATATATATATATATATATATAAATATATGTTTGCGCCGATGTTTGAAAACAAAGAAAGCGACAAAGAATTTAACTCATCGATTTTTAGAGTAGTTTGACAGTTGAACTCTGACCTCTTGCTTTGCATACATTTACGTATAGTGTGTTGACATATAAACTATGAAATAAAAGCGTTACAAAGGGGCTAAAAGCGCTCAATTCAATTGTTACCTCATTTACATGTGATTCAATGTGGATGTACTAAGAGAGGACAGCGTTTCTATATGCAAGAAATCTAACGTTAAATTTCAGTGAGCGTTTTAAAGCGTGTATGTATACATTTTTGTTGGAAGAAAGTTTAGCATAGTGCTATGATTACTACAAATACAGATGAGCCTCCTTGCTCACCAACAACCTTCTTTGCTAGTCAAAGATACATGAATATGACAAGCAATCTTGTGATACGTCTGAGGAAAGGCTTGACATTTCGCACTTTTGTTTTTCTACTGTATGAGGAGACTAATTTTTATGAAAGTAAGCATTTTGACATAAGGCTTGCGAGATTAAATATTGTTCATTTACCTACTTACTAAGGGTCAACTCACAAGTTCAGGTACTGACCAACAAACCTGTACATTATGACACATTGGGAAACGCTCGAGAAACATCAAACTATTTTCTTCATTTTCTTTTCACTGAGGAAGGAAGGCGGATGCCTTCCGAAACGTCTGTATAAAAATAAAGTATCCAGAAGTAAAAAAAAAAATATATATATATATATATAAAAAATCGTCTTCATTTTCTTTTCACTGAGGAAGGAAGGCGGATGCCTTCCGAAACGTCTGTAAAAAAATAAAGTATCCAGAAGTAAAGATTTATTCGTCTTCAATTTTATTTTCTTCAATGTTTAAAATCCCAATGGTTACGTCGATATTAGACTTTAACTTACGCAACGCGGTTTTATGATAACGATTCAGGAACCCGATGTTTCATTGTCTGACATGTCTAATGTTTATTCATAAATGCCAGGAAAAATCTATTGAGGTATTTGTTAACAACAGGGGTCTGTATACGCCATATGTACACTTTTTATTTTAACACAATTAAATGTGTCTGGTAATGTGGTACATCTATGTAAAGACAAGAACTCTATTTACTTAATTCCATTTATGCTAACAAGAGGTCTCAACTTTTTTGCATCTACAGTCGATGTTTGGCATCCACGAAATCGTTCGTCCTGAATCTTGAATAATTCATTTCAGTCAACTGACACTGGGAATGAAACAAAATAAATCTGTCTACCCAGGAACAAATATCGCAGTCTTATCTACATTTTGCTTGGAGTCCAGTCAAAGCTTTTGTCACCACAATAGAAGTTGTGGTGAGTATAGTCTGTCTAATTGTTTACTTGATTGAGCACGCCGAACTTAAACCAATTCGTTTGCTAAACTGTGGTGATGAACTTTGCCGTGATTGCTCTCATGTATTTTACCAACGCGTAAACATATGACGTTACCATGCATAAACATTAGCGAGCCTGCCATTTTATCCACATCTCACAATGCAACTATGGTGTATAGATAAATTTGTATAAAGTGGCAAAATCGCATAATGATAAATTATAGGATTTATATTTATAAATGTACTTGTTACATGTGTAAGGTAATCAATGATCAACACCACCATGCATAAATCATGTAAATGTGCATTTCATTTGCATAACATCTATAAAAGCTCTAAATATTCCGTTGAGATATGAGGTCGCCGAACTCTAGTTATTGATAATTTCCCTCATATATTATTTGTTGAAATACTGCCATATCTATAAGCGATTGTGATCGGTTTACACCTTTCTGCTGAGAACTGAATATTGAATTGTTTTGCAGCTGAGACTAATTTCAAGGCGAAGAAGACGTCTGCTACGAGTCGCCCCCACAGACGCCTTGCTGTGAGTACAGATGTCTTACGCCTGATGCATATGTGTAGAAGAATAGAGAGGCATACGTGGTTTGACTTTGTAGTTTCATCTGGTTAGTACGTCACTGAATAAAGCATAAACAACCATTTTAATGATGAAAATACTTAACGTTTGTGACCGAATTCTGTAAACAGAGAGGCCTATAGCTGCAGTACAATATAAACCAGTCGGAATTCTACTGGGGAAGGTGACAGACGGTCACTGAAAAGTCGTTGAAATCAAAGCAAGTGACGTGCAAAAAGTCTTTATTTTTAAGAGAGGGGTACCTCCGCAGAAAGAGCGCAGCGTTGTCGTTGGGAACGTTCTTTATGGTCTACATGGGGTTAAAGTAAAAGTTCAGCGACCATAATCCATCGCGACTGCATGTTTGAACTAGGAATTATGAAATGTCATACGCATACAGGTTGATAGATAAACATAGCTGAAGACATCATCACACCAGGCGACGTACCAACGGTCAACACAAACAGACAAATCCCGACTACAGATCCGAGCTCTAGGGGAGACGGCCTGAAAAGGAATCCGATGTACAAGCTTAAGCCAAACGTACCGCAACAAGCACGTTGTCGTAAGTTTTTTTTTTATAGTTGTGTTTAATTTCAGTAATATATAAAAAAAGGAACAAATATATGGCATTTCATGCTAAATTGCAATTAGAAAAACTCATTCTCAATTTTTGACAATTCTACTTGTTTCCTTATAGCTAGCCGGGTACGTTTTCGGTTTTATTTTATGTTTCACTGGAAGTCTTTTTGGATATTCCAGATATATCAATGGTCTTGCATTAACTAGTTCATGGTCATCACTTTCAATACGTTAAACATATCATTAAAAGTTGTATATGTATGTGTATCATTTTTTGTTGTTTAGTAATTTTTTATCATTTTTTGTAAGAAGTGTAATAGTTTTGACTTAAGTTTAATGAATGTCAATGTTTTTTTTAGCTTTAGTAGTAACTGTTTGTAATAATGTCGTACCAACAAACAAAAGTATATACACATACAGGAGTCGCGCTACATGGAAAATGGCTTTTATATTCCCTCTTCTCAAGAATATCTGTAATACATGTAGGCTATATACATGGGTCATTAACACCAACACCTTGACGTTTCCATAATATGCATTTCCAGAGTGCACTTATAGAAGGCTGAGCGTTGCCGTGATAGTAACAACCTTGTTGGCGGCATCGGTTGGTTTTGGAACCTGGATTCATTTCCACAACAATGTTCGAGACGCTCAAAAGGTAAGAAATGGTCTTCATTCCGTTTCGGGATGTAGCCTACGTGTGTGCCTTTGTGTCTTGTAAACATGTTAAGGAAGGCATTGTTGATTGTACATCATGTTACATAATTAAAAGTGCCGTACGTATTTACATTCGTCGGCAGTTCTGTTCACTGTATAAGCCCTATATTAAAGCTAGAATATCTCCTATTTTCAGAGAATGGAGGCTGTTTATAATACATCCAACGCTGTTCAGCCTGCTTTGGACTCTACCTACACCCATGGTCAGCTTGCTGCGAACATTACCTACAGCATCGATACTTCTGTTGAAGACACTACCTTCATCCCCGGTCATCATGCAGTGGACACTACCTACGCCATTGGTCAGCCTGCCGTGGACAACTCTCCAGGCAGAGGTTAGGCTCCGATTAATTGTTTTTGTAGTTTTCAGGCGGTTTAATCTGGACTATTTTGCTAAAATCTTGATGTAACCTGGCCTAGCTAAGGAAACGAAGGCTAAAAATAACTTCATACTAATTAGAATTGGATGATCAACTCATAAACAATCAACTCATTATTTAAGATCGCATATGCACACTTCATAGACTATGAGAAGGCCTTTGACAGCATAGTCACCTTGTAAAAGATTTCAAGACACTACGGGATACCACAGAAGTTATATAATTCATTGCGAATAAGGATCATAATTGTATTATTAATCACAAATATTCTTTAGGATTCATCAGTCAAAAAGGTCAATATATTTTGGCCAATCAATTCATATTTTCTAAGTATGAGATCGTGGAATTCTAATTTTGGAAATGATGACGGAATAAACACTTCATCCAATAGCTCCTAAGAAGTGGCGAGACGACTGGCGTTGCGGCCAGGGTTACCCTGCAGATGATGGTAACCCTGCTGAATGTGATCCTGGCGGTGTAACCCCATGTTGCTCCGATGGAAACTGGTGCGGTGGCTCGACTGACCACTGTGACTGCCCTGACTGTGTCAACTACAGAGAGAAGAATGACAAGAAACTTGAAACGTGCGGGGATAATTTTTTGTTTCAACTCCTGACAGGGTATTGGTACTGTACCCCTAATGACTGGATTTCCCTGTAAGACATCTGTTGATTAAATCATATAAATGACTTCCTCCGGAAAAGTCAAAACTGAAGAGAAGATGGGAAATAATTGTCTTATGAAAAGAAATAGTGTACTTTAAATTTAGGATTCTTCCTCATAAGCATCCATCTTTTGATTTTATTTTCATATTTTCAGCATGTATGGAACCCTTTAATAGTTGATTTGTACGATTAACAATGTGGTCGAAAAATTTTGTTTTAGGCGGGTCAAAAGTGACGCCCAATAAGATGAGATGTTCTCTGTGCACAATAAAAAAAGATGTTATGCCAATATTAACAGGATGTTTCTCTCAAAAATCGTCTGGCACCATTCAAGGGATTCTTTTTAAACGGCAATTGTACATACGCCCCATGATACATATAATGTAAACCATAACCACGAGAATGATCTCCAAAAATGGTTAAAGAATTTAAGATTTTTAAAATATCTGTGAAAATAAACCCAACAAAAGTTACAAAGTAATAACTAAAGGTTTATCTAGAAAGATTCATTCATTCATTCATTCATTCATTCATTCATTCATTCATTCATTCATTCATTCATTCATTCATTCATTCATTCATGTATACAAAACTGAGCTCATTAATATTTATAAGCAGGGCGGTCAGGAACTAAGGGCGATGGTTGAAAGAGCAGCGTACATACAGACAGGCGGTTTCCCTGTTGGATGTCCCTGCGTAGGAGGATTTTTTTCTTTTTTCTTAAAAACAACAACAACAGTACATTTGTCAACCACTATGACTAGAGTTTGTACAGTCGAGTACTATTGCACATGGAGGGACAACATACATTGGTGTGTTTGGACGAATTACATGTGTAACTTAACATGCAGTACTTGGGTAGTTGAACAGTTAGACAAGACAGATACATGCAGTACATTTCTGTAAATACTGGGGAACCTTAAGAATATGTACAGTCTGTTACTACACTATGATCAAATATGTAGTAGTCTAACAGCTGCGTAGGAGTATGATCCAATCAAGTGTTTAACCCTATTCGAACCGGGCGAGGGGGGTCTGGCTTTTGAGGCCCACGTCAAATTACATGTCGCATAACGCCCGAACGGTTTACTCTTAACCCTATTCAGACCGGGCTTTTTTGGTCATCAATGGACCGGGGGGAGGGGGGCTTTTGAGGCCCTCCATTTCTAAGTCCTATAACTCTAAAACGACGTGCCGTAGGGCCACTAAATTTTCAGGACATAATATCGACATAATATCTGACAAGTGTTTGACGTTTGACGTTACGTTGACGTAAGATGACGTAATTATGACGTCATCAATTTGATTATATTGGCCGGACCCATGAAAAAAGGGTTTTTCTCAGAAAACTTCATGTTATGCTAAAAAAATGTAACAACAAGTGCAGATAACAGAATAATAATGTTTATTACGACTTGTGTTGCCAATAGCAACATCGATAACGTCAAAATGACGCCACAAAATGACGTCATGCACATCTAAGATACGAGTTGGGCTCCGCCATATTATATCCACCACCTTGAATTTTTAAAAATCCTTTTTTTGCAACAAATAATCACAAAGGGCAATGGAAATAGACTAATTTCATTCATTTAGATGGTTTTTGATGAAAAATACCAGGTAGTTACAAATTCTGAGGGATAATTAGCTTGTTATTCTTGATCTTGCCATACGGTCCGCCATCTTGGATTTTGGGCTGATGACGTCATCAAATTAGCATAATTTATGTATATATAATTATGAAAGATATGCTAAATAATATAAGATTTTATTTATGTTACAAAATAGCAGTAATATAACAAATAAATATGAAAAATACATTGTTAGAACCCAAAATAGTGATTTTTGGCAAAACAGCCTGTCAACAAACGGTTGCCATGGCAACACGAAAAAATGGAAAATTTGTCAAACTTTGTAAATTTTTTGCCAACAATATTTTAGAAAAACTCACCAAATTTGGTGGCTCTAGCGTAAGCCGTTCTGGCGTTATAGGACATCGAAGTTGCTCCGGGCCTTCAAAGGCCCCCCCCCCCCCCCCAGGCTGAATAGGGTTAAGAGCCACCAAATTTAGTGACTTTTGCTAAAATTCATTTGCCAACAATTGTAAATTGTTTGACAAAAATTCCTCTTTTTTCAGTTGCCATGGTAACCGGCTCTCAACAGACGTTTTTCGAAAACGTTTTTACACACACACTCACACACACACACACAAACACACACAATAACACACATAAGCACTGAACATTCTCTTTTAATTCTTTCATGGACAATCTATACTATCTCTGACTAGCAACGAAGCTTCCCCTGGCGACAAGCAATATATGTGCTGCAGTATGCTTCATTTAGTTAATAGATACAAATAAGAAAAACTCCTGATACAACTTACATCATCCTCAACAAAAACACAAACAGCATCCTTTATTTTAAAGCCTACAAACCTGAAAGTGAAACACATTCTATCCTTGTGTAACTTTTACACCACGCTAATTTGTGTTGTAACTCTCAACCATAACAAACTTGAGGTACTACTTAGTAGACATCGTTCTTATAGTTATTACCGAACTACCCTCTGTCACTAAGCAATTTTTGCACTTATCAAGTGATCCTTTTTCTACGTTCACACACTGACGTGTTGTTTGTCTGGTATTTTTTTTTAAATCGTGTACAGGTGCTCACAATTCATGCCGTCATAATTTCTATTGTATTGACTGGAACCCTAAAATGGTATTCCCAGAAAACTTTAAGGTATGCTACAAAAAGGTAGCAGCAAGTGCATATAACAGAAATACAATGTTTGTTACGACATGTGTTGCCCATAGCAACATCAATGACGTCAAATGACGTCATAAAATGACGTCATGCGTATCTTAGATACCATGTGTCATCGCCATACTTCTTGTAAAAGCAAACGTTATTCTTAACAATTACACATTTCAATATACAGTGTGGAGGGAGTGCATCTGATAGCAAAAAGCAATCTATAATGAGTCGTGATGTTTAAGTTTACTATAATATCATTAGTTGGAATCTATCAGACTGTGCACGTGTTGTCATTGCTGAAAAGCCATTATCACCGAGCAGCCTGTGCACTTGGAATCATTAGTAAACTAGATTTTTGTTACTCCAAAAACGTTTTTCTTATTTATTCTTTCTTGCAGTTCCCCATTAATGATGTGCAGCATTTTTTTAACGTTTGCACACCATCATTTTAGAACTTTTTTGAATTGTACAAGAAAAAAATACCCACCTCGTGTTGGGAGGTAAACATATATAAATACACGAAGAATACCACGATGAGTCTCGGGCATGGCTGCGTTTGCCTTTATGTAAGAGTTAAGTGACATTTCACATGTTTTTTTTTTCAACGAGCAGAGGGATTTTGAAAAAAAATGGGACTTGGGAGATATAATGTTGTCAAACTCGTACTTGCCTAATGCCGACGTGGTTAAGTTACTAATCGTGTAACTAATACAAAACCATTATCAGGAAACGACTAAGAAAAATAAACCAAGGCATTTGATCCAGTTTTTCTAAAGCCGCAATTGCGATAAAGAAACCTTGCGTGACTCGGTGGGTGTATTGATGTTTATTCAGGAGTCTGCCGTTTCATTTGTCTGATGTTGTTGGGAAACGTGCCAGGGCAAGTTCATGCTTTTAGTAACAAGGAATGTATAAACCACAGGTGCATTTTTTACTGTAAACGATAACAATTGTTTCATATTGAAGTACATATTTGTAAAAACAAGCACTTTGTTCACTATACTTACAACATACCAACAGGCGATGACATCAATGCATCTACATCCGATTTTATGCACCTGCAAATGGTTCGTCCTGTGTCTTGAATAATTCATTACAGTCAACCGATATCAGAAACGAACTCTGTCTACCGAGAACTAAATATCACAGTCGTGTCACTTAGGTCTAAGTCCTGATAAAGCGAGGACTGTGAGCCACCATCATAGAAGACCTCTGGTGAGTATAAACTGTCTAACTATTTTGCAAAATTATGCCCGACGGCTAATTGCATGTACAGTCTCAAGGTCTAAGAGGAGTATTCGGCTTTGGTATTTTTTTGTAAAATCCTGGCTTACCATTATCTGCGGACAATTGATGAAAGAATAATTGAAAATACATATCACTCTTCTCTTTAACAATATACAATCATATATTCTTATTGTCTAATGTAGGGTAGTTGGTTGTAAGAAATAATAGTCTACCTACTATTTCTTTGATACGGTGTATCCAGATTTTTTTGTTCACCATATCCCAAATTGAATTCTTGACAATGTGCGGAGTTGTCCAGCTGTTTAAGTCTTAGCCAGTATTTTTTTAATTGTTACACGGACGGATATATCTAAAATTTATATCTGTTGGGAACATCCCAAGCTCTGTCCTGCATGCATAGTTACATGAATTCCTGTGCACACCCCGGTTGTTTTTACCAAGAAAAAAAGGTTTTGAGTTATTTTGACAGGACAATTGTCTTTTGAATAACAAACCTTGTCCCAGATCTCACAGGCATATAACATTATACATTTGATCCAGGAATCATGCATAGAGTTTATGTAGGGTCTTTGGGGACAGTGAAGTGCAAATGATGGGTTTAGGACTGAAGGGATATTTGTAAATTTTAGACGTTTTTTGGCTAAGGAATACCTTCCTGTTGAGGACAAAATCAAGCTTTAAATAAGTGTATGAGCTTGTGATTTGTATATTTTCTACACAAAAGAAATGGCCAGGAAAAGTGTATTATGAGCCAAGAAAAGACCGGAAAAGGCCCCAGAGAGGCTGCTATGGAGGTACAATACTAGGGCCCCAAAAATGGTTTGTTTTGAGTCTTTTTACAGTAAATTGACATCAGAAGTGAACTCTGTCGCAGTCCTGTCGTTGACGTTTGAGTCCGGATAAAGTGAGATGACGGTGAGTCGTAGAAGCCATCCGGTGAGTACAAAATGTCTAATGACTTCGTTCTCACTTGGGGTTGTCTCGACCTTTTATTTTTTGCAGCGAGCCCATATTCTGTTTTAGATATGTCATTCTGTGCTTACAGGAATATCTAGTTATCAGTTACAATGTAATAAAAATCATTCCTTGTGAACGCCTGACTGTAGCCATTCTTTTGCTAAAAAATATCATTTACTTATTACATATACAGCTACGTTTCTAGCTAAATATTTTGCATCACATACCGATGGGCCAGTTTTGGACTAATAATGAAAGTTTATTGCATGTTCTTGCCAAAGTGACAAAAATGGCAAACAATGGTAAACGGTATACAATAATAAACGACTTATTATAGCGATTAATTCAAATAAACAAAAGAAAGCAAAAACTTAGCTATTGGGTTTGATTTCTTTTTCGGAGACAGCAGAAGACGAAGGACCCCACATTTTCAATGTATGGGTTTTGTGGTGTTAAGAGGAGGGTAGTTTTCTTTTTGTCTGTAAACGTAGGGACATTAGGGTGGAATTTGGTGGCATCTTTAAAACGCTCCCTTTTTTCATTATAGAAGGTACAGTTTGAAATAGAATTGGGTTCGTCTACCGTATATAACGTGAAGGAATTTACAAGTTCTTTCGCAGACAGGTAACTTCGTATATTGCATTGAGTCCTTGATATAATGCTCACTGAACATTCCACTTTATTCTTTCATGCATGAATAACCTATACTATTATCATCGATTATAGTAATAATGAAGCTTCCCCTGGCGATATACAATATCTATATGTGTATGCTTCATTTTATTCTAACCGAAGGTAAACTACTGTATATACTCTTTTTGATAAAAGTAACATTATCCTAAATAACAAAAACAACATCCTCTAGTATAAAGGCACCAAACCCCAATGTGAAACACATTTTATCTCTGTCTGACTTCCACACCACGCTAAATTGTGTTGTTACTCTTAACCATGATAAACTCGGGGTACAACCTACCAGACTGTGCGCTAGTCTTATAGACTTTACTGAACTGTCACTAAGCAACTTGTGCACTTATTATATCAATTCTTAAACAGGCTTTGCAAGTGCCTTTTTCTACGCTCACACAATAACTTTTTTGAACCATTCTTATTGTACTATCGGAGAGCCACCCACCTTCGATCTAGAAGACTCACAAATATACGATGCAATATTGTGATGAGTCTGAAGTAAGGTTGTTTCTATGCAAGAGTTCAATGGCATTTTGCACTTTTTTATTTTCATTTGCAGGGGGATTTTAGGGAATAGACAGTATGTTGGCATTCAACTTGTTCTATCAAATATCGCACGACTCCCTAGTTAGCTACGGTTACAAGTAACAAGTTTAGAAATTATTAATCAAACCCGTATACTATAACACAGCAAAAAATGTATGAAAAGAAGGCAAATATTTCAATGTTTGAAATCACAATGGCGCCAGGGATATTGACTTGAACTTCGCTGACGTAACGCAAATATATGATAAATATTTAGGAACTTGACGTGTTGTTTGTCTGATGCTGATGAAAAAACTGTGCATGCCCACATCCATTTTCGGCTGTTTCCAAAACAAATTTTTCAACCATACTGTAAATAGTAACATGCATTGGCATAATACCGGTAGTAAGACTTATACCGGTAGATTAAAAATACTGGAACTTAATGAGATCTACACATGCAACAATAGTTATTTCTGAGCTGTGCACACTTCAGACATCTAGGTGTCCAATACATCATTTACAAAGCATCGATAACAATGCATTCGAAGACAACAAGGCCAAAAGTTTTCAGTATCTTTTTCGAGGTAGGCAGCTCGTCGTGGGACGAACACACCGTCACGTTCATTGCCAAATTTATAGATCATAATTACACATGCTCACGGCACAAGACGAAGATGATTAAACAACAATCTTGAATGTCTGTTGGTGACCTACAACTCGTGTAAAAGTGTGAAGAACCGTTGCATAATAGCCCGGATCTATGACTGAATGGACAAAATTGAACGTACGCATGCCATTTTCCCGCCATTTTTATGTCTACGCTAGCAGTGAAGTGTTACGTCATAGCGGTTGTGACGGACAGAAGTTAAATGAAAATTCTTGACAGTATACGTCCGTTTTCTCATGACATTTGTATGCTCATGTTTTATGCATTTACGAACAGAAAAGGAACTCCGAAGGAACATCAGGGGATGTATAAAGGTACATAACGACAGTTAATTGTGCCGTGTTTCTTCCTACCGGTATTTTTACCCCCTCCCAACCACGCGCGCCCGTTCGCCGTGTAATTCCGCGGCGTGTTACAATTACAATATTACGCTTTTAGCAGGACAAGAGTGGCAGAAAAGTTACATAGAAGAAGTGGCAAGGGTAACCTATAACAGCAACATGTAACTGGAGAAAATGATGCGTTGACAATTTGTCAAATCAGTATGGCTAGAGAAATCGTCGTAAACGTACCGGTATTATGATAATAGATGTTACAAGACATCCGCAATGTAAGCAAAAGAATACGCCGAAGATTGAAGAGAAAATATCGGAAAACGTATAATATGATCATTGGATGCAAACGTCTATTTCAAGTCAAAAACGTTGTGAAAGAACAAAATCAATCATTTATTATTTGGTGTACCGTTTTTTTTGTGTACGCAGTACTGTGTGTGCACAACCTCCCTGACAATTATGAAGACAACCTTTCTGGTTGAACTTTTTTTACCATATATCAAGGGTATGTTGTCAGAGGAAAAATGTCACGAAAACTCGGTTTTGTTTAAAGTCAATGTTAGTTGGACAACTGTAAATTCAACCCTAATTCGTGGAAGATTACGTGTAATTATCGATGTGCTATCCGGAAAGGAGAAGGTAAGAACTGACTCGAACTCGCTCCTGTAACAGTCCAGAATGGCACGGTGCGTGAACCTCCCCCACCACCATTGTTTTGATTTCGTTCCGTCGCCGCGCGGTTTACTCGCAGGCAAGCTCATTCATGTTCAGTCTTCCGGGGACTATGGCTTCGTAGACAGCTCACAACGCGACTTACAGGTCCACGAAGGTAATTGTCAACAACAGCGGACTAAACTCCAGAATGGTGGAGTGATTATTTACCGCTGAAAGGATCGAGGTTCACCGAGCAAAATGGCTGGCCAGAAGTTTCCGATCCGTGACGTCAGACGATCAGCACGGGGCCATTACGTCATGGCCCAGCGCGGCGGAAGAGAGGAGGAGAGCGCGAAGTTCAAACGTGTCTACAGGGTCATATTAGGCGGATCAATGTAAAAATTGACGTACATCAACTTTTTAATGAGTAAACTACTGGAAAATAATGATTTGAGGATTTTCTGATGCTGTCCTTTAATAAAGAACATGTCCACTATATAACTGGTTGTCTATGACATAAAGGGTAATCACTGAAATATGATATGGGAGGGACGGAGGGAGGTAGAGTACATACGACACTATGATGGTAAGGATAAGCATTTTTACAACTACATGTATATCCAGGGTGGGAAGTAATCATGGCTGAAGACAACATCACCACTGATGCTGTACCAACAGTCCACACAAACGGTGTTTCCGAAGGTGGTTTGACGCAAATTCGTTCAGATGCCGAAATACAGAAAGATCGGTCTTATGTTGTTACAAACGTGTTCCCGAATCCGACGTACGAAACAAGATGCAGCCCTGAGAATGATACTGACAGCTCGGTTCCTGTTCAAGATAGCACTACCAAACCTGAACTTCAAAATACAGATGAGAGACCGACTAACGCCAGTCACTCAGGAAAAGAAGTATCCATCGAGTATAATGAGAATGATGAGGGGAATCATATGCTTGACACAACAAGCGCTAAAGCTGACGCTGAAAGCATTTGTCAGAGTGACACGGAGGCTTCGAAATCGAACAGTAATCCAACCTCACCGCAAAATTCAGGATACACAAAAAACAACGACGATAATGGTAACAATGAAACAAACAAAGACGACATTTATTCTGAGATTCCTGACGAAGTCGATATCACAGACAATGATGCCAATCTAGACCCTGAAATGCCTTATGCCGTCGCATATGGATTCCCAAACCCATCGTTAGAATGCAACTTAACTGAACGTAATGGTGACAACGTGGTTCCTGGAAATGATAACAATGACATACATGAAAACAGACATATGCCAAGCCCAGATCCGAACTCCATACGAGACGCCCTGAACAGGAATCCGATGTACGTGCCAAACGTACCGCAACAAGCACGTCGCCGTAAGTTTATTTATCTGTTTAGGTTCAGATATATTTTCATGTAACCTTATCAAAAGGAAACATAATAAATGCACTTTGTGCTCTTTAAGAGTTAAGTTACTGATTACATTTATTGCGGTGTTGGAGCAATATCTGATCAAAGTGAAAAATAATGATATTCCACATATAAACTAGTTGTTCAATTTGAGCACAAATGTATGTGATCATCTTGCATCTAAAAATAGATAAAGGCTATTTGTTTCAAATACCTATTTTCAAATATTATCTTCCTATTTTGGATGTCAAGAAACGTTTGAAATTATGTTTCCGTAGAAAAAGTGTAAAAGTATTGGCTGAAGTTTCGATGAAGTACATAAGTACATTGTACAACAGTTCTTAATGGCTGACTGGCTTTAATACCAACAAAGCTAAATACAAACTTAGAAGTCATGCTACATTATATAAGAATGCACAACTTATTATCTGTAATATATGTAGCCTGAATACGTGCTTCATTTTCAGAGAGACGTTTCCATCATATGTATTTTCAGATTGCACTTATGGCAGGATTGGCTTTGCCGTGATAATAACTACCTTGTTGGCAGCATTGATCATTTTCGGAACCTGGCTTTATTTTAGCAACAATGCTCGGGAAGTTCAAAAGGTAGGTCAACAGTCTTTATTTTGTTTCGAGATGTACCCTATCTGTATTTGTATATTATAAATAATGTTGATGAACTAGATTGTATACCACCACCACAATTTTTATTATACTGACTTTTAATTTAATTTTGAAGGCACTAAAATAGCGTGTAAAAGAAATAAAGAGGCTGTGCCTTCTTTGAGAAGGGGACAAACGATGCTGTGCTAATGTCGATATAATTTCAGGAAAAGCGGACGAGGCAAAGCATACTATTAGTCCATGGGCCAGGTCCCCAAAAATGGCCATTTGGTACCAAACAAAGGGACAAAGGGTGACTTACTTTTTTGAAAAGGTTGATTCTTCTACTTTATTATTTTGCATGATAACCATGTCAGATGCCTAGCTTTATAGGAATTATCACGTGATTTTGTGACGTCACTCAAATCTATGGAACTAACAAAAATCGCTTATTACAAGTCATCAAATGCGGTTTAATAATCCACAACCACATTTTGATGAGTATTTCTCTGCACTTAGATCATACAAATACCTGTTGAATATATTTGGAACCATTTTGAAATAAAATCAGACAAATTTCTACAATGTTTGCCATGGCAACGGTTAAAAATAACATTTTCTCACAGGAAAGTTGCTAAACAAGCCATTGTTTGATGCTTTTGAAGTTTGGCCATTATCAAGGCTTGACCAATGACACTGAACGATTCATAGCTAATGTAAGGGCTTTAACCCTATTCAGACCGGGCTTTTTTGGTCATCCCTGGACCGGGGGGGGGGGGCTTTTGAGGCCCTCCACTTCTAAGTCCTATAACTCTTGAACGACGTGCCGTAGGGCCACCAAATTTTCAGGACATAATATCGACATAATATCTAGCAAGTAGTTGACGTTTGACGTTACGTTGACGTAAAATGACGTAATAATGACGTCATCAATTTGATTATATTGGCCGGACCCATGAAAAAAGGGTATTCTCAGAAAACTTCGAGTTATACTACAAAAATGTAATAACAAGTGCAGATAACAGAATGATAATGTTTTTTACGACTTGTATTGCCAATATCAACATCGATGACGTCATAATGACGTCATAAAATGACGTTATGCACATGTAAGATACGATTTAGGCTCCGCCATATTATATCCACCACCTGGAATTTTTAAAACTACTTTTTTTGCAACAAATAATCACAAAGGGCAATGGAAATAGACTAAATTCATTCATTTAGATGGTTTTTGATGAAAAAATACCAGGTAGTTACAAATTTTAAGGGATAATTAGCTTGTTATTTTTGATCTGGCCATGCGGTCCGCCATCTTGGATTTTGGGCTGATGACGTCATCAAATTAGCATAATTTATGCATATATAATTATGAAAGATATGCTTAATAATATAAGATTTTATTTATGTAACAAAATAGCAGTAATATAGCAAATAAATGTGAAAAATACATTGTTAGAACCAAAAATAGTGATTTTTGGCAAAACTGCCTGTCAGCAAACGGTTGCCATGGCAACACGAAAAAATGGAAAATTTGTCAAACTTCTTGAAATTGTTGCCAACAATATTTTAGGAAAACTCACCAAATTTGGTGGCTTTAGCGTAAGGCGTTCTGGCGTTATAGGACCTCGAAGTTGGCGCGGGCCTCAAAAGCCCCCCCCCCCGGTCTGAATAGGGTTAAGAAAACATTTTAGTTAGGTAAGAAATCAGTAGAACTCTTTTATATTTAATATACATGTATACTAGTATTGTTTTTTTGCCGTGTTTCACATGCCAAATCTTTATATTACCTTGTTCGTAAGGTGAAGTACCCGGCTGCCGTCAAGCAACAAAAATTCCTCGACGGAATAGGGTTAACTTAGCCATCGGAAAAGTACTTAACTCATAATGTCATTTTAGGAGGACATTGTTGGCACCATATGTACTGTACTAAGTCAGGAATCTCTCCTATTCACAGACAATGAAGGCTGATCAACCTGCTTTCAGCACTCCTTACACCAATGGTCATCCTCCAGAGAACACCACCTCCACCCATGGTCAACCTACGGTGGGCACTTCCTCCACTGATGGTCAGCCTACTACGGACACCACCCATATCCCTGGTAATACCTACACCCATGGTCACCTGATTTAAACTCTACTACGTACAATGACATCATTCATTTTTCAAACACTCAAAGTTTGTTGATGAATAACATAATCACTTGTCCTTCAGACACCTTACCTAGTTTCCCATTTCTTCTATATTAGTGTGTCCAAAAGCAAACTACGTCAGCTTTAATGGTGTCTGCTACAAGTACTTTGCTGAAAGGAAGACGTATTGTGATGCTAGACAGGCGTGCGTCGCAGATGGAGGGTTGTTGGCCATGCCGAAGGACTGCGCGACCAACACTTTCATACCCGAGCTGGGAGGAACAAACGAACCGCGCTGGATTGGATTGACTGACGCCAACACTGAAGGTCGATGGGTATTTGCAGACGGCCAAATCCTGGAATCATCCGGCTATACCAACTGGAAGTCGGGTGAGCCGAACGATTTGTCTGAAGGAGGCGAAGACTGCGCCGAAGTTGGTGCATATGTGCTCTTCTGGAATGATGAACCGTGCAGCCGCAGTAAGGCGTTCATTTGCCAGTTAGGTATGTGTTGATTACATCTTGATAACTTACATGGTTACATTAGTTACCTTTGCCAGAATGACTAAGGTTACGTTTTGGGCGTGTTTGTGTGTCTGTGTGTCTGTGTGTTAACAGCATAACTCGAGAAGCCTTCGATGGATCCTGATGATATTTGGTAAGTGGGCAGGGGTTGGGAAAACGAAGGTCAAGTTCGATAATGGGCCCCCTAGCGGCTTGCTAAGGTACTGCAGCGGAAACTCAATTTTTTATATCTCGTGTTCTGGACATGCTGTGGTCATGATTTATGGGTGGTAGATAGCCCACGGGGTAGAGAGTATGTGCTGTGAGTTTGGGCCCCCTAGCGGCTTTTTTGGTACTGCAGGCGCCGGTTTCCTTTCAAACTTTGGACGAGAATAACTCTGCAACGTGTTGACGGATCTTCATGATTTTTGGTATGTAGATAGAATGAGTGTTGACTTACATAATGGAATACTAATTATGTAAATCAACAGCTAATTTGCATAATTAATGAGGAAAGTTTATAAATCCACTGCTTTCCATGATAGGACTTTCAAACTTGTCACATATGTAGCTGAGAAAGAGAGAAATAGCAATACATATTAGTCATGCAACTGACGACCTCATTTGCATAATTAATGAGAAAATATGAACGTGTTGACGGATCGTCACGATTTCTGGCATGTAGATAGCCTAAGTGAAGACTTACACAATGTGATACTTATTATGCAAATTAACAGCTAATTTGCATAATTGATTATGAAAAGTTCATAAATCCATTGCATTCCATTATAGTTACTGTAGTTTCAACGTTGTCACACATGTAACTGAGAAATAGGAAAGAGAGTATAAGGGGTGTATAAGACTTTGAAAGAGAATAAGTCAAGAAAGGATCATCATGATTCTTGGTTTGCTGATAGCTTAAGCAATGCTTGATACAATTTGATATTGATTAATTGTAAATTGGGACCTAATTTGCATAATTAATGCCGAAATTTTTCAAACCAACTCCAAGCATATAATTATAAAACAAATTGAAATGATTTACGCATTTGTCTACAGACACCATTCTACATAACAAACCTACTTTATTTGGCAAAGGCATGTGTTCGTGGAACTCTAGTTCTCGTATTAAAATATCACGTTACATAAGATTCTGAGCAACAGAAGTACATCACCAGTACGGGCATATGTATCCAAAGCAGAGTAATCAAACCTCAGACAACAAACAATTATCAAGCAAAACATGTAGAACAGAGAGAAACACGAAAGTTTGTTTTTAATGATTGACTGGGCGTGAAAGTAGGAATAGCTGTGTTAGTGAGTCATTTGTCAGTTATGATGATGTTGGTATGATCTTTGCGACTGAAACTATTCATCTCCTAAAAGATGGCGGATATCAATCAATTTGAGGTTTTAACCCTATTTAGACCGGACTTTTTTGGGATACCTGGGGCCGGGGGGGGCTCTTTTGCCCCCCCCCCCCTTCGTAATTTCAAAACGGCTTGGGTTACGATCACCAAATTTGGAGCGGATGATGTAGTTGTAAAGGTTAATATTTTCCGTAATTTTGCTATCGTTATGACGTAATATGACGCAATTATGACGTCATAATGTCATTAGGCTAAAACGGTCTAAATATGGAATTTTCGCTATACTCATAGGTATCAAACAAAACGATGACTATAGAGGGTATCTTATAGGCATCTAAGTGCCAAGTCTTTTGTTGCCAATGACGACGACAGAAAATGACGTCAGTCGTCCGCCATCTTGGATTGAGAAGCTTGAATCTAAAATACGCTTTTTTTCTACATATAACCCCCAAACCTAATAGAAATAGACTAAAAACGTTCAAGTAATAGTGTTTTGTACAAAAATTAAAGATTTGGAAGGAATTTGAGTAAAAATAACATAACCGTTGATAATGATATTGTCCACCATCATGACCCATGACTTGACTTGACTTGACTTATGTCGGATGCTGCTCCTCCCCTGCCACCCGAACCACTGTAGCAGCCCAGACGTAATCAAATTAGCATAAATTATGAATATTCAATTATGAATGTAATCTAAAATTACACAGATGTTAATGATAAAGATAAACAAATTCAAACTGAAATTACATTAATACATATGGTAAAATGTGCCTGTCAGAAACCCGTTGCCATGGCAACAAGAAAAACAAACAAAAACTTTAAAAAATTCGCCAAGTTTCGTAGTCCTAGCTCACGTCGTTCGGCAGTTATATGACGTCAAAGTTGGCGCAGGCACTTTTAGCAACCCCCTCCCCCCTGTCTAGATAGGGTTAAGAGGAGGAGGAGAAAATAAACGTAAGGGAAAGCAATATATATGAACCCATGCCTTTGATATGGTTGAAATATAACAATCTTGCTAACGATCATCCATTTGTCCTTTTCCATTTGAGGTACGTTTTCAAATACTGCCCAAACCATGCACTTTAGATAAGTTGTTCATCATTTGCAATATCAGATAAAGTTTCTGCCTATCATCCTCACTTCTATGTTGTTGTATGTCATTTGATACAATAGCAACAGAATAAATGGAAATCATCATCATTCATCCTCGTGTGAGGTGGAGCAGACGACGTTAGTCCTCCAGAACAGCTTGTCTTTCATCGCAGAGAGTAGCCCTTGCCCTTCCAGCTCTGTTTCGACCTCAATGAGTTTCTTAAGAGTTGTGGTTCTGCGGCCAACCCTTCTCTTCGCGTCGGGGGACCACAACAAGAGTCTTCCAGCTGGTTCATTGCCACGAGCTACATGACCCGCAAGGCATAGGCTGCTTCACTTTTAAAGAGACTTTTGGTAGTGATCCATACAACTGTTTGTTTGTAGTGTGTTTCCACCATGAACAGTTGTAGACTACACGAAGCATCCTCGTATATGTGCCATTGAGTTTTTGGAATTGTGACCTAATCATAAGCCAAGATTCAGAACCGTACAAAAGAATTGTTTCTATACATGACATGTCTGAAAGAGTTTTGTCTTGGTTTGTTTTCTGATGGGGGATTTCCAAACTCTGTGTAGTGAGTGAAGGGCACTCCATGCCAAGGCTAGTAACATTCATATCATGACCACTATCAGTGAAACCTCCAAAGTATTTGAAGTCGGTGGCCTGCTCTATTGAGGTACCGTCAGATGTTCAAAGTAGACTAGGAGTTGTTGGATTTAAGTGCATAAACTTAGTCTTAGAAGTATTGAGGCAAAACCCTATGTTTTGGCAGGCGGTTTCAACTTTGGTTTTTGTGGAAGTTCTATAGAATTTTCCAACAAAGCAATGTCATTGGCAAAATCTAAATCAGGTAGGGTTTTTTAGTCGGGTGTCGTCGGCTTCGTCTGCGTCGGAGTGTTAGTCCCTCCGAGTCAGATATCGAAGACCGTAATGCATAATCGAGACATATAATGAAGAGAAAGGGTGCCTAGGGGTCACCCTGAAGGACGCAGGTATTGATGCTGAATGCATCAGTTTCTCCCTCAGGAGTGAATACCATTCTTCATAGATGACACGAACAGCACTTAAGACATCCGGCGGAATCCCGTAAGATTCCAGTATCTTCCATTTATGGAGTCGAATGAATACGAGCACAGCTTCTTTGTCAGCACAGCTTCAGTTATACTTCATCCAATCTTAAACAAAAAAGTATAACTGTTCATGTTACAAGTAATATTATCGTCAACAATAAAACAAATAGAATTATTTAGCATGAAGACGCCGAACCTGATTGTAAAACACATTTCATTCCAGTGTCACTTTTACACGACGATAGATTGCGTTAGTTCATGTACTAGGATAAAGCGTTTGGGATCGCATTTATAAACAAAAACACATCTTTGTCAATGTACATATGTGACAGCATTTGTATCTGGACAAAGCGACACCTAGTGCTGCAGTACAAAATAAACTAGTCAGATGTATCACGTAGAAAGTGACAGACGGTCACCGAAACGTAGGCGTGAATGAAGCAGTGGTTGTTTACGGTCACCGAAACGTCGGTGTGAATGTGTTTGTGTCAAAAGAGTCTTTTACTTGTTCAATACTGTAGATGAAAATAAATATCTTGTCCTTCTTCGTCAACATTATCTGGCTTTGTTTTTTTTATTCAAGATGAAGTTACATAACAATGGTATAGTGGCAAACCCTTTAAATGCAGAATGTTAGTTGTCACTCGTGGATCTAAAGCAAACCAGGGAAAATACAAGGTGAATGAAATATGGAATGCCTATATCATAGGTAATACAACGATTTTTTTTGGGGGGGGGGGGAGCTTACCTTACCTGTAGTACACTCTTTAATATGGAATTTACATTGCCCTTGGGATACGAGGGGCGTTCAATAAGTAATTTCTCTGACCCACTTCCAGTTGTCTGATCTAGATGAAATTTTCCATGTGTAATGATTTATATCTTTATGGGTCAACAGCTTTGAACTAAGTGTGGTTTCTGATTCACAGGTGGTTGAACTGAGTCAGGTGTGAAATGGAGCCACTGGAGTGTCGAGCAGTGATCCGCGCAAGGATGCACACCAAATTAGACTTTTGATGAAATGAAAGAAACTTATGGTGATGATGCCCCATCATATAACCTTGTACAACGCTTATGATGGCGCATCATCATCAAAAGTTTCGACACTCAACTGGCTCCATTTCACACCTGACCCAGTTCTACCACCCGTAAATCAGAAACCACAATTAGTTCAGAGCTGTTTTTTGCAACATGACCCATAGATATATAAATCATTACACATGGAAAATTTCAGACAACTGGAAGTGGGTCAGGGGCATTCTATTGAACACCCCTCGTACAGTGGGGAAGACTGCTAGAAGTACACATACAGTATTTAAATTTATTTGATAAATGATAATGATTTATTAAAATTCTACGAGATATCAAAACCTAGAATTCCACTTTTGTTCCATAAAATGTTCTCTGTGGACCATTATATGTTTTTGTTCAAAGAAAAAGATTCAGAGAAATGTGCCACCAAGTACAAAAGGTATTTTGACTGTTACTGTAAGATAATGTTAATCGTATATCGATACATAAAAAAACCAAGATTGCCATCAAGTCTTTGATGAAATACTTACTGAGCATTCTCCTTTTACTCTTTCATGAACAATCTATACTACTATCACCGATAAGCAAGGAAACTTCCCCTGGCGATATACAATATCTATATGTGTTGCAGTATGCTTCATTTAATTTTAAATGAAGGTAAACTACTTTGTATACTCTTCTTGATAAAACTAAGTCATCCTAAATAGTAACACAAATAACATTCTCTAGTATGAAGACACCAAACATGAATGTGAAACAGTCTATATCTGTCTCACTTCCACACCGCACTAATTTGTGTTGTTAATGTCAACAATGATAAACTTTAGTCACAACCCAGCAGACTGTGCATTTATAGTCTTTACCTAAATAGCCTCTGTAACTAAGTAACTTGTGCATTTATCATAAATTCTTAAACAGACTTTGCAAGTAAATTTTTTACGCTCACACACTAACATTTTTTTGAATCCACTTTTTTGTACTAGCAAAGAGCCACCCACCTTCGATCTAGAAGACGTATGAAAATGCTAAGCAATATTGTAATGAGTCTGAAGTAAGGTTGTTTCTGTGCAAGAGTTCGATGGCATTTTGCAATTTTTTTATATTTACATGGATTTTCGGGAATAGTACGTATGTTGACATTTGACTTGCACTATTAAATATCGCACGACTCTTTAGTTAGATATGGCCAAGAAACAACTCGAGACATTGATTATTAAACATGTATATCATAACGCAGTAGAAAATGCATGAGAAGAACTATTTCAATGTTTGAAATAACAATGGTGCCAAGGAGATGCTGACTTGAACTTCGCCGACGTAACACCTATGTATGATAAATATTCAGGAACTTGAAGTGTTGTTTGTCTGATGTTGATAAAAAACTGTACAGGCACGCAATAATTTTCGGCTGTTTCCAAAACAAACTTTTCAACCATACTGTTAATAGTACAAGACATCTGCAATGTAAGGAAAAGAATACGTATACGTATAATATGATCATTTTATGCAGACGTCTATATCAAGGTCAAAAACGACGTGAAAGAACAGAAATCAAGTGTTTACTATTTGGCATACCGCATTTTGTGTGCCCATATGCACAAGCTGACAATTATAAGGGCAGCCTTTCTGGTTGAACGTTTTTTTTGCATTTTGCCGCCTTAGCGGCAAAATGCTCTGAGGCCAGAATAGTCGCCGTTGTGATGTTGAGATGAACGGACATGTTCAATCCATGCCAAACATTTCTAAACCTGTTAAAACAGGCGTTTTTCCAACATGTTCGCACTGGCGCAGTGGTTAAAGTTTACGCATTCTAAACCAATGCACCCGGTTCGAATCCGGGGAGGTAGATTTTTTTTTTTTTTTTTACATCCATTAAAATACTAATTTTTACATCCATTTGGCCACACCAATTTATTTCTTTGGTTAACGGATTCGCCGCTTCGTTTTTTTGCCGAATAGAAATAAAAATTAAAAAAAAAACTTAAAAAGCCCCGCAACAGAGCTCACTCAAAAACAGGCAGTGTAGTGAAATTTGCTGCAGTTCACGCAAATTTTAACAGGTGGCGTCTAGATCTAGATTCAGGCCTCAGGCACATATGTGAATCTCTCCATGCGCCAATATCAGGTTTAGTTACTCTGTTCTATTTATATGACATTCTAATAACTAGAAAAAAACGTTCACACACGCAAACATTGGCAAAATGCCAGCTTTTTTAAAAGCACTTGTTTTCTTCAAATTCGTACGCTCGTATCAGTTTTAGGTTTCCAATGGATGTCATCCATGTAATCAACTCAACATTGCCTAATAAGGGCGTTCATACACCACATGTGCACTTTCCATTGTGTGTAATTCAGGCGACCACTCTATTCTCTAATGTATTGTTATATGTTACACGCGTCATCACAAAGTTATGCATCTACATTCACACTTCTTGTAACAACAGACATTATTCTTAACAAATTACATTTGCATTGTTCAGTGTGGAAATGGTGAATCTGATTGCAAAAATCAATCTATTATATCTCATCTTCACATCATGCTAAGTTGTGTTGTTACGTATATACACTTATCTAAAATATCATTGAGTTACAAACAATAGAGCTGTGCACGTCCACTTTTTACTGAAAAGCCTCTGTCACCGAGCAATCTGTGCACTTGGAATCATTAGTAAACTAGATTTTTGTTACTCCAAAAACGTTTTTCTTATTTATTCTTTCTTGCAGTTCCTCATTAATGATGTGCAGCATTTTTTAACGTTTGCACACCATCATTTTAGAACTTTTTCAATTGTACAAGAAAAAAATACCCATCTCGTGTTGGGAGGTAAACATGTATAAATACACGAAGAATACCATGATGAGTCTCGGCCATGGCTGCGTTTGCTTTTATGTAAGAGTTAAGTGACATTTCACATGTTTTTTTTTTTTCAACGAGCAGAGAGATTTTGAAAAAAATGGGACTTGGGAGATATAATAACTCGCACTCGCACTTGCCTAATGCCGACGTGGTTAAGTTACTAATCGTGTAACTAATACAAACCATTATCAGGAAACGACTAAAAAAAATAAACCAAGGCATTTGAGCCAATTTTTCTTAAACCCCAATTGCGATAAAGAAACCTTACGTAACTCGGTGGGTGTATTGATGTCTATTCAGAAGTCTGCCGTTTCATTTGTCTGATGTTGTTGGCAAACGTGCCAGGGCAAGTTCATGGTTTTAGTAAGAAGGAATGTATAAACCACAGATGCATTTTTTACTGTAAACAATAACAATTGTGTCATATTGAAGTACATATTTGTAAAAACAAGCACTTTGTTCACTATACTTACAACATACCAACAGGCGATGACATCAATGCATCTAAATCCGATTTTATGCACCTGCGAAATGGTTCGTCCTGTGTCTTGAATAATTCATTACAGTCAACCGATATCAGAAACGAACTCTGTCTACCGAGAACTAAATACAGTCGTGTCACCGAGACTTGAGTCCCGATAAAGCAAGAACTGTGATCCACCACCATACAAGTTCTCTGGTGAGTATAAAATGTCTAATTATTTTGCTTTTCGGGTTCATAAGACAGACACCACTATCTTAACCCTATTCAGACCGGGCTTTTTTGGTCATCCCTGGACCGGGGGGGGGGAGCTTTTGAGGCCCTCCACTTCTAAGTCCTCTAACTCTTGAACGACGTGCCGTACGGCCACCAAATATTTAGGACATGATATCGACATAACATCTAAAAAGTGTTTGACGTTTGACGTTACGTTGACGTAAGATGACGTAATTATGACGTCATCAATTTGATTATATTGGCAGGACCCATGAAAAAAGGGTATTCTCAGAAAAATTCAAGTTATACTACAAAAATGTAACAACAAGTGCAGATAACAGAATAATAATGTTTATTACGACTTGTATTGCCAATAGCAACATCGATGACGTCATTATGACGTCATAAAATGACGTCATGCACATTTAAGATACGAGTTAGGCTCCGCCATATTATATTCACCACCATGAATTTTTAAAACTACTTTTTTTGCAACAAATAATCACAAAGGGCAATGGAAATAGACTAAATTCATTCATTTAGATGGTTTTTGATGAAAAAATACCAGGTAGTTACAAATTTTAAGGGATAATTAGCTTGTTATTCTTGATCTGGCCATACGGTCCGCCATCTTGGATTTTGGGCTGATGACGTCATCAAATTAGCATAATTTATGCATATATAATTATGAAAGATATGCTTAATAATATAAAATTTTATTTATGTAACAAAATAGCAGTAATATAGCAAATAAATGTGAAAAATACATTGCTAGAACCAAAAATAGTGATTTTTGGCAAAACTGCCTGTCAGCAAACGGTTGCCATGGCAACACGAAAAAATGGAAAATTTGTCAAACTTCTTGAAATTGTTGCCAACAATATTTTAGGAAAACTCACCAAATTTGGTGGCTTTAGCGTAAGGCGTTCTGGCGTTTTAGGACATCGAAGTTGGCGCAGGCCTCAAAAGCCCCCCCCCCGGTCTGAATAGGGTTAATATTGACCATGCAAAAATTATAAAATTGATGTTTTATTTATTTGCAAAATTATGCCCGAAAGCTAATTGCATGTACATTCTCAAGGTCTAAGAAGAGTATTCGACCCTGATATTTTCGATTCTTTGTAAAATCCTGGCTTACCATTATCTGCGGACAATTTATGAAAGAATGTTTGAGCATTCATATCTGTCTTCACTTTAACAATGTACAATCATATATTCTTCTTCAGGGTAGTTGGTGCTAAGAAGTAATAGCATATCTACTATTTCTTTGATATGGTGCATCCAGTATTTTCTGAACTATTTCACATATTGTATTCTTGACAGAGTAGTACGTCCACCTGTAAGGGGTGTGGGGAGCTTTCCGGTTGTATAAATCTTATCCAGTATCTTATTACTCGGGCAGATATGCCATGTCTATATCTGTTGGGCACATCCCAAGCTCTGACCTATATGCCTGTTTACATGAATTACTGTGCACACCAAGATTGTTTTTGCAAAAACGGTTCTGAGATATTTCAACTGGGAATTTGTCATTCAAATTATATTCCTTGCCCCAGGTCACACAGACATAGAGTCCATTCCAAGACACCATGCGGATGTTTGTTGCCATTGTTTAGAATTGATTTTAAAGTTTTGTAATTATTGTCTAGGACATTTGATACTTCAGAAATATTTTTAACATTTATAAATATTTCCTTGGTCCTGTAAAACTTTGGAAATATTCATGGTGTGGAATTGGATACTTCTAATGGTTTCTAAATAATGATAACAGCATTCTACCATTATTTACCATTTTCTACCATTTTCTACCATTTTTGGTAAATGGTTCGGTGGGTTGGGAAGATAGCAATTCACACATCCTTGCAAAGTATGGTTGGGTGCCATGCAACAATGGCCCACCAAAAAGGATCCACCAGTGTCCAGCAGTGAAATCTAAAAATATACAGATGCAATAATAGGGCTTACTTTTATGGGGGCAATAAACTAATTTTACCATTTGGCCAGGTTTACCATTTTTTGCAAATATTTGTACATGTGAAATAATCACAGAGAGGTTTCACAATTATTCTAAATAAAGATATTTTTGTACAGTTACTTTTAGAATGTTTCTAAAATATTCAAAGAAATTCAAATAAATGAGTATTTTCTTAGTCAATTTTTTGAAAATAATTTAATTATTGTGGCTCAGATATTCTTTTATTCAAAATAATTCAGACTAATTATAAATATCGCCTAAAAACCCTCATGGTGTCTTGGAATGGACTCTATAACATTACATACCTGATACACAAATCATAGAGTTTAAACATGGACTTCGGGGTCAGTGAAGTGCGAATTATGGGTTTAAGACTGAAGTCGTCTTTGCCTACCTTTAAAGACAATTAATTTTTTGCTAAGGAATAACTTCCTGCCGAGGACCAAATCAAGCTTTGATAAGTGTATGAGTTTGTGATTTGTATATTTTCTACACAAAAGAAATGGCCAGGAAAAGTGTATAATGGGCCAAGAAAAGACGGGAAAAGGCCCCAAAGAGCCTTCTATGGAGGCTACAATGGTTTGTATTGAGTCTTGAATAATTTTAACGGTAAACTGAAATCAGAAGTGAACTCTAACGCAGTCGTATCGTTGAGGTTTGAGTCCGGATAAAGTGAGAAGACTGTGTGTCATAGACATCATCTGTCGAGTACAAAATGTCTAATGACTTCGCTTGCAATTGGGGTTGTCTTCACCTTTTATTTTTAATTTTGCAGAGAGCCCATATTCTGTTTCAAATCTGTAATTGTATGCTTACAGGAATACATAGTTATCAGTTACAATGTCACAAAGTTCATTCCTTGTGAACGCCTGACTGTAACCATTTTTTTGCTAAAATATATCCTTTATTGATTATTACATATACAGGTACTTTTCTAGCTAAATATTTTACATCATATATGGATGGGCCAGTTTTAGACTTATAATGAAAGTTTATTGCGTGTTCTTGCCCAAGTGACAAAAATGACAAACAATAGCAAACAGTGTACAGTATTAAACGAGTTATTCTAGTGGTTGATTTAGATAAACAAAACAAAGCAAGAAATAAGCTTTTAGGTTTGATTTCTTTTTCGGACACAGTAGAAGACGAATGAACCCACCTTTTCAATGTGTAGGATTTGTGGTGTTAAGAGGAGGTTAGTTTCCTTTTTTCTGTAAACGTAGGGAGATTAAGGTGGAATTTGGTGGCATCTTTAAAAAGATCATTTCGTTTTTGATCATAAAGGGACAGTTTGAAATAGAATGGGGTTCGTCTTCCATCGTATATAATGTGAAGGAATTAACAAGTTCTTTCGCAGACAGGTAATTTCTTGTACCGCCCATTTTCTATTTCAATGGGGTGGGCACTAGTTCTAATTTTGCTAGTTCCAGATATCTTTCCATAGTACGTACTACTTTACATGTCTTATGAAACCTTAACTTTCCGTTATCCATACGTATACTCAAATTATGAATGAAAGTTTGAATTTATATATCAGAAAGTCTATATGATTCATTCAGGTTAACATCAAGTTTGCACCTAATACAAAAGTTTCATAATTTATTTAGAGCATTTTTCAGCCCTTTATCGGATTCAGAAAAGATAACATCATATGCGCATAACAATCATGAGACAAAAGTTGTATAAAGAGGGGTTTTGCTTAAAAGTATTAACAATAAAAAGATTATTCCTCGTTCCGGAGTTGCCGAAACCTGGCTTGATTTGGAGATATAAGTTCATTTTCATGAAAAAAAGTGGTGAGGCGTGAGTTTAGTATAGATGTGAACAGCTTGGCTAAGTAGCTAGTAAACGATATATACCCCTGTACTTACTGGGAGCATCTTCAGCTCCGCCCTAATGTAGGTCGACAAGTTCGCTATTGCACCATTCCTGGAGGATATAACCAGAGGATTGGAACAGGATGAATAGTTTAGAAAGCGGTTCAATGAGAATGTGTGGAGAGCACGTAAAATCCTTTCTCGAGGCTTTACCATTTTTAAGGTTCGAAATCGCTTTTTTAATTTCATTCCTCTGGATAGGAGTGTCTAATTGATTGCATTCAAGTGCATATTCTAACTCTCATAATTTAGTTCTTAATTTAGTTCTTGGCGTTTCAAAACAGCTGGGGGTGTACAGGGACACGGGGTCGAGGATTCTCTCCATACAGATATTTAACCCTATTCACAGGAGGGGGAGGGCCTTTTAGGTCCAAGCCAACTTTCATCTCAAATAACGCCAGAATAGGGCTGGGTATCGGTACAGCGTACCGGTACAAACTGTTTTTTCTTATTGGACCGGTCCAGAAAAACCGGACCTGAAAAAAATTAGGTGGACCGGATGTTGGACCTATTAGAAAATTAACAGATCATATGATCAGGCATTCACACGTTTTGGCGCTTGCAGGTGGAAGAAAATAACAAGAGTGAAGTAGAGATTATGAAGATTTTATAGTCATTTTTACCAGTACCAAGTTTTACAGTCAATCATACAAGTGCAGTTAGCGTTGTTGGATTTTAAAACACCATTGAGTCGAATACTCCACCAAACAGATTTCTTTGCAGTGAAATTGACCATTGGCATTAGTCATACTGAATCAGGTCCAGGTTCAGGTCCGGACCTGGACCTGATACTCTGGACCTGAACCGGACCTGGACCTGACTTTTCTGTACCGGTACCCACCCGTACGTCAGAACGTAGTACCAAATCTGTTGAATTTTCCTAAACTTTAGTTGGTAACAGCTTCACGACATTTTTTGTGTTGCCATGATAACCGTTTGTTAACAGCTATTTTTGACGAAATTCGCTAATTTGGGTTCTAACAATTTTTCACAGTAATTTGTAAATAAATCTGTACCTACCCGTTATTTTTTTTTCATAAAATGCTTAAATGGACGTTTTTAGTCTATTTCCATTGTCTTTTGTAATCATTTGCATCAAAATGTATTTTTTTTAATTTAATTTAAGGTTGTGGATTTCAGATGGAGGAGCCTAACTGACATCTTAGATATGGATGGCGTCATTTGAAGACGTCATTTTTAAACATTATCTGCACTTAAGCTTGCTGTTACATTTTGCATACCTTGAAGGGAATACCCCCTTTTCACGGTTCCTGCCAACAGTCAAATAGATGACGTGATTACGTCATAATAGCTTTACATTTCTTAAAATCTGGGTGATGGAACAGTGGGTGGGGCTTTAAGATCGGCCTATTCAGTAGTGATATTCTAGCATTTCAAATTTAGACTCTATTGAATATATATATATTTTGAAACAATGCATGTATCTTGGAGATGTTGATTGCGGATCAACTTTTTTACCTTGTCAATTTTTAAGTAGTTTGACGATTTCGACATTTGAGCTCTGACCTGTGAATTTTTACATGCTGTGTTGTCAATCAGACCCTGGAAGATAATCTATGAAAAAGGGAAAAAACTTAATTCAATTATTAGTTTACGCGTTCACGTATGCAAACGGCTGTTTTGGGCAACTTTGTGAAGTAACAGACTCAAACCATAGGAATTCAGATTTCGTAGTGCGTTTTTGCAGCTGAGAGTTATTCTGAAGGTGAAGAAGACAACTACCACTAGCCGCCCCCTCATACGTCTTACGGGTAAGTACAAATGAGTTACAGCTTTGATGTTTACAGATGTTTTATGTATATGTACCATATTTGGAGCGCGTACACCATGCATGAAGTGGGCAAGACCTTAAAACAACGAAGGCTCAGATATACAATTTGCAACGGAAGTATCTTGCTTTGTTACTGCATATGTTCAAATTGTTAACAAAAGATGCTAACAACTACATCCACTACAATCAGGGCAGTACAGAGGAATGTGGGTGATTCAACTGCATAATCATATGCTTGCAATGTGAAAAGAAATAATGTTCCTTTCAGGAGCATTTCTACGAAACTTCATAATGTAGAAAGAGAAAGAAAGTGGGGAAGAGAGATGAGAGAGAGAGAGAGAGAGAGATTATACGACTCTTTGATGGTAAGGAGGATAAACGTTTCCTGTTATAACCACATGAATTTACAGGGTAGGGAGTGATCATGGCTGAAGACATTATCACCACTGATGCTGTACCAACAGTCCACACAAACGGTGCTTCTGAAGGTGGTTTGGCGCAAAAACGTTCAGATGCCGAAATAAGCAAAGATTGGTCGTATGCTGTTACAAACGTGTTCTCGAATCCGACCTACGAAACAAGATGCAGCCCTGAGAATGATACTGACAGCTCGATTCCTGTTCAAGATAGCACTACCAAACCTGAACGTCAAAATGCAGATGAGAGACCGACTAACGCAAGGCACTCAGAAAAAAGCGTATCCATCGGGTATAATGAGAATGATGATGGGAATCATATGCTTGACACAACCGACGCTAAAGCTGACGCTGAAAGCATTTGTCAGAGTGACACGGAGGCTTCAAAATCGAACATTAATCAAACCTCACCGAAAAATTCAGGATACACAACACACAACGACGACAATGGTAAAGATAAAACAACCAAGGACAACATTTACGCTGAGATTCCTGACGAAGACGATATCATAGACAATGATGCCAATCCAGACACTGATTTGCCTTATGCCGTCACATATGAATCCCAAAACCCATTGTACAGGTCAGAATGCAACTCAACTGAACATGATGCTGACAAGGGGGTTCCTGGAAATGATAAGAATGACATACGTGAAAACAGACATGTCTCGAGTACAGATCCGAACTCAATACGAGACGCCCTGAACAGGAATCCGATGTACGTGCCAAACGTACCACAACAAGCACATTTTGGTAAGTTTATTTATCTTTTAGGTTCAGATATATTTCCATGTTATCTCATCAAAACAAAACAAATTTAAGGCATTTTATGCTAGTTTAGAGCTTCTTATTTACTGATTACAATTGTTTGTTGCGGTGATGTATCGATATCTGATAAAAATAGTAGTGGTCCATATCTTAACTATTATAGATCTTTCATCTGAGCACTAATATTTTGATTGTCTTGCATTTAAAAAGCAAATGAAGGTCAATTTTTCAAATACCTATACGAATATTATATTTTCCTTTTTTGGATGTTAAAAACATTTAACACTATGTTTCTGTAAAATAGTGTTGTGTAAAATAGTTTTGTGAAATAGACTTGACTTAAGTTTCCAAGTCCATTACAGTTCCTTTTTATACCTGACTGGCTTCAATGTCGTATCCGCAAAAAAAGGATAATCTCGAGAGTCGTGTTACGTTGAACATGGCTTTTATATGTATTCTCTGTGTACTACTTATTATCTGTAATTCCCGAATAGGTCCTCCATTTTCATCGACACCTTGACGTTCCCATCATGTGTATTTTCAGATTGCACTTATAAAAGGATTGGCGTTGTCGTGATAATAACTGCCGTGTTGGCGGCATCAATCATTTTGGGGATCTGGCTTTATCTTAGCAACAATGGTCGAGAAGTTCAAAAGGTAGGACAATGGTCTTTATTCCGTTTTCAGATTTAGCCATTGTGCATGTCTATGTATCTTGTAAAACATGGTCTCATTTTAGGAGGAGATTGCTGGTACCGTATGTACTGTAAAAGCAAAAATCTCTCCTATTTACAGACGATGAAGGCTGTAGATGATACAACCAACCCTTACCAGCCTGCGTTGGGCACTCCCTACACCAATGGTCACCATCCTGAGAACACCACCTCAACCCATGGTCACCCTGCCGTGGACACTCCCTACACTAGTGGTCACACTACCAACATCCCCGGTCGTCTTGCAGGTGACACCACCTACATCCCTGCTCAGTCTGCTTCGGACACTCCCTACACCAATGGTCACCCTCCTGAGAACACCACCTCCACCCATGGTAACCCTACCGTGGACACTCCCTACACCATTGGTCACCCTACTAGAGACACCAGCAACATGCCTGGTAACCCCTGTGTACTTGTTAATGTTGCCTGCACCCTTGTGCGCCTGGCTATGAACACTACCTACAATGGTGTCATTCATTTGAACCTACAACAATATTGGCATCAACATTACTTCTTTAAATTGTACATCAAATGAGCAAAAAAGTCATCTAAGATGCTGCAAATATAATTTGATGTCTCTTATACCGCAATATAATCTACACTTCAAAATATCCATAACATGATAATGACGTCATTTTACTTTTTAATGATATCTTTGATTTCTCACATTATTCGTATTTATGTCCAGATCGTTATCTGAAAAAAGGTGGTCATATAATGTCGTTTAAGAGTTACAGGAGTAAGGATGGACGGGGCTCAAAAGCCAGGCCCCGTTCCAGGTTGACAACAAATTGGTCTAAATAGGGATGATCCTGGTAGAAGTAAACTGTTTGATTTATATTTGCATCAGTCATTATTCAGATATTTCAAGTTTGTTGATAAATGACACATTCACTTGTCCTTAAGACACATTACCTGTTTTCCATTTTCTTCTGCATTAGTGTGTCCAATAGCAGCCTACGTCAATTTCAAAGGAGTCTGCTACAAGGACTTTGCTGAGCGGAAGACGTACTGTGATGCTAGGCAGACGTGCGCCGCAGACGGAGCGTTGTTGGCCATGCCGAAGGACAGCGCGACCAGCACTTTCATCCACGAGCTTGGGAAAACAACAGACAAACGCTGGATTGGGTTGACTAAAACTGAAGGTCACTGGGTATTTGCGGACGACCAAACCCTGGCATCATCCGCCTATACCAACTGGAGCCCGGGTGAGCCGAACAATCTACATGACGGCGGCGAAGACTGCGCCGAAGTTGGTGCACGTGGAACGGTGCACGTCTGGAATGATGAACCATGCACACGCACTAAGGGGTTCGTTTGTCAGTTAGGTATGTGTTATGATTGCAACTTTATGACTTACATTGGTGTTTGTTTTTAATATTTAGTTCTGGTATCAATTTGAAAATACCCCGTCAATATCCTAAGGCAGCAAAGGCGCAACACCAGTAGGGGCAGATGTATCAAAAGTAGAAAAATCCAACCTCGGACAATAAACAGTTTTCAAGCAAAACATGTGATTCAGAGAGAAACACGGCTCTTTTTAATGGCTGACTAGGTGTGAAAGTAGGAATAGCTGTTTGAGTGAGTCACCTGTCAGTTAGGTATATACTGTGATGATGTTGGTGTGATCTTGGCGACTGGCACTATTCAAATCTTTAAAAAATGACGGATATCAATTAATTTGAGGTTGTGGAGGAGGAGAAGTAAATAAAACTTTAGGAAAAGCTACACATTTTAACCCATGCCTGTGGTATGGCTGAAATATACTACTGAAACAATCTCAAGTGATAACGATCAACCATTTGACCTTTTCCATCTGACCATCTGAGGTACGTTTTCAAATACTGCTAAAACCATGCACTTTGGATAAGTTGTTACTCATTTGCAATATCAGATAACGTTTATCATCTTCACATGCATCTTGTTTTATATCATTTAGTAAAAAATCTCATAGAACCAGAATAAAAGGACCTAGTATACGCATTTTCGTCAAAATACTCCTGTTGCACTCCAGTTGCAGTCCTGTTGAATTATCAAATGTCTTTATCATACGTTTGAATGGATGTTGCAATGTTTTGTTCGAGGAGAAGATGTTTTCTGGCACATTTCAAATTGAAATCTACGTATATTCAATAGGGTTTGACATATTCAAAGTATGACACTCTGTATTCTGCATCATTCCCAATACCCACGCATCAGTCGTCAGACCACTCTACTCGTTGTCAGGCTGATACCTTGGGTGATACAGAACACACGATCTTGTGCTATTGATGCGATAAACATATGAATTCAGGAATCCAATGCACTTGTTACTTGTGTGGCTGTTCTATTTGTCTGTTGACTGAATAAACTTTTTACCCAATAGCTCCTAAGAGGAAGTGGCGAGACGACTCTTCTTGCGGCCAGGGTGACCATGGAAATTACAAGGAAAAAGAGTGCGAGAGATCATTTTGGGGACTATTGACATGTCTACTTAACAATTGAACGGATGTTCTTGTAAAGTCATATTGATATAATTATACACATGTCTGCCTCCCGAAATCCGAAAGCTGATGAGAAGCTTTGAAAAAATTATCTTATTTTCCTTATCATAAAGACCCATCATTTTATTTAAGTCAATGTTAGCATTGTAATTATCCACTTGTCTTTTTTAAACTTTCTACACGCACTTGTCCATTTTACACTTTGATTTTAATCAATCTTTTCACCGACAGTTTTATTTTAAGGCCTGCTTTTCATAGGCCTGTGCCAAATTTAATGTCGTATTACGCCAGAACTCTTTAAGGTAAAGCCACCAAATTTTGCGAGTTTTCCTAGAATAAGTTGAAAAAAATTCACAAAGTTTTGAAAAATTTCCAATGTTTCGTGTTGCCATGGCAACCGATTGTTGACAGGAAATCATGCCGAAAATCGCTAATTTCGATTCTAACAATATATTTTTCACGGTCATATCAGATATTGCTGCTATCATATTATATAAATAAAATCTTATGTTATGTAGAATATCTTTCATAATTGAATATGAATAAATAATTCTAATTTTATGACGGCATCAACTAAAATCCAAGATGGCGGACCAGATGACCAGATTAATAGTAACTAGGTTATCATTCCTTAAAATTTTTAACTACCTGTTATTTTTTTAAATCAAAAAAACGTTTAAATGAACGTTTTTAGTTTATTTCTATTGTCCTTTGTGATAATTTAATGAAAACAATATTTTTTGTTTAATTCAAGGTGGTGGAAAAAAAATAGTGGAGCCCAACTTGCATCTTAGATATGCATCACGTTATGTATGACGTCATCTTGACGTCATTGATGTTGCTTTTTGCAACATTACCATTCTGTTTTCTGCACTTGTATTCTGTTACATTTCTGTTGCATACCTCGAAGTTTTCTGGGAATATCCTTTTTCATGGTCTAATAGCGAAATTTTCGCTTTCGATATCATATCTGAATTATTCTCTAAATATTTGGTGGCCAAATGATAAGTCGTCCTAAAGTTAAAGAGGTAAGAAGGGGCGGGCCTCAAAGGCAAAAAATTGACCAAAAATCCTGGTCTGAATTGTGTTAAGAGTCATTGCAGACCAGGGAAAAACCAAGAAGAGGCCGGGTGTTTGGGGTCGGCCGAATCGGTTCATACTTTCTTTGTGTTTAAGCTCTCCAGATTTCATATAGTTTAAGCCCTCCAGCTAATTTTCGTTATGGCATTCTGGGACCCCCCTTAGAGACCCTCTAAAATCCAATTTATGGCTGTTAAGTTAACACAAGTTTCGCAATTCCATATAGCAGGAGTTCTAAAGTTTTGTAAAAAAAAATCTGATGGTTTTACTGTTTCTAGAGAGAGGAACATCTACTTATTAAAAAAAATCGTCGGATAATTGAGCCATACATAACGAGAGCCGTTGGAGGGGGTTGTCATGGGGATTTTTCTGGTTTAGAGCAATAGTAAATTGGATGATCATATTACACTATCGGGGTAAGTCAATGCAAATGTTTATGTAGTTTTTTGTGAACCATCCATAATTGTCAAATTATCATTATTGACTGACAATATTAACTTTGGCCCATATTGGGAATTTAGGAATACTTTGAACTGTGCTGATTTTACACATTTTACTGTTGCTTTCTAATGTTACTTAACCGGTCCCTGTTCCTACATTACTTCTTACATACCTAGTATGTCGTTCAACTCGAAATATCAATACAATTTTGAGCTGTTTTGTCCATCCACAAACAAACATTCATACATATATTTATACAAATATACACACACAAACGCCTCCGAGAACAAAACCCTTTGCACTAAGATAGTATTTTTCTGCTCGGAAGACTGTCAATAATCTTAGGAATGGTCACTTTTTTCTAACGATGCTAGAAAATAGCCATTTATTTGTGGATAATACCTAAGGCTCCTTTCGTCTACAACAAATTATATGATAATGTATTTTAAAACTCAAGATGACTTTATCTTTTTTTTTAATTTCATATACTATTACTTGATTTCGGCAATGATATCTCTACATAATACATCATTTCCGATCAATAAAGTAGAGTAGTATATAAGTCAAAATATGTTTATGATAAAGAATTATTAACCCTATCCAGACTGGGGGTGGGGTGGGTGAGCTAAAAGTGCCCGCTCCAACTTTGACGTCCTATAGCTCTCAAATGGCTTGTGCTAGAACAACCAAACTTGGTGACTTTTCCTAAAATATTGTTGGCAACAATTTACAAAAAAACAATGTAAGTTTAGAATTTTTCGTGTTGCCATGGCAACGGGTTTCTGAAAGGCAATTTTACAAAAATCACAAATTTTGGTTTAAACAATGAGATTTTAAGATTTTCTTGCTGAACTTCTTTTTATATATCTTTAATATCTAACCTATCTAAGTGTGACATTAATAATTAAATATGCATAAATTATGCTAATGTGATGACGTAATCGGGCAAAATCTAAGATGGCCGACAATATTATTACGAAAAGTATAACCAGCTTATTTTCACTCGGATTCCATCACTACTTGGGAATTGTTTACAGAAAACATTCATGTGAACGTTTCCCATCCATTTTCAAGGGATTTTAGCGTTATATGTTGAAAAAATGTATTCTAAGACATTTAAGGTTGATAATCCAAGATGGCGGATAGCTAAACTACTGATGACGTCATTTTATAACGTCATATTTGACGTCGTTACGTCGGCTTTTGACAAGAGACGTCTTGTAACACTTAGATATTGATAAGAAACCTTTATTGTAAACAATTTGTGTGAAATATATAGGTTTATGAGAATTCCCCGTTTTAGCCAAAATAATCAATAAATGACGTCATAATTACGTCATATTACGTCATATTGATATAAAATTTTTTACGAATTATAAAACTTGACAAGCATATCACCTCCTAAAAATATGGTGTTCGTACAGTAAGCCGTTTTGAAATTACGAAGGGGGGCCGAATGAGCCCCACCCCCAGGCCAGGGAAAGCCAAAAAAAGCCCAGCCTGGATAGGGTTAAGTTAAACATTTAGTTTTTATTTAGATAAGTTTGCCGGTCCAAAATGTCGGATTGAAGATTATTGATTCACCATGTCATGTATTACGTTTATGTGGTACTTTTTGTTTACTATTAGCTGTCGTTGTTGTTTTCACGGCGAGCAAAAACATTCAGGAGATGCTGAATTAGAGCAAAAGACTCCCCTTCAGGTGTAGTTGTTTTTGTTACCTGTTAATATACTAAAATAACGGAATGAAGCAGAGTGAGCACCATGGAACACACATTCTTTAGAATTAAATGAAAAAAAAATATTATTATGGTTAATTTTCAACTGTTATATTTACTGGTATATAGCGTTTGGGACCGCAATGAGAAAATTCACATCTATGTACATATGTATGTGACAACATCTACACGCAGCGACACCTAGTTCTGCAGCACAATGTTAACTAGTCAACTTGAAAGACGGTCACCGAATCGTCGGTGCGAATGTAGTTGTGTCACAAGAGTCTCTTAACTCGTTCAATACTGTAGACGAAAAATATATTTTCTCCACCTTCGTCAACATTATCTGGCTATGTTTTTTTCATTAAGAATAAATTTACATAACAATGATCTGGCAAACCCTTTAAATATAGAAGAAAAGTTGTCTGAGGTACGTCCATATTCGATTGATCAAGATACGGTCTGAATAGAGTTAACTATCTCTTTATGATTGGTAAACATCAAGTGTAACTTTTCTTCTAATAAATCAACACTAGCTGATTATGTCTGTTTTAAATCTAAATAAAGATGCATAATCTGGCTCCGGTTTGCGAGTACTTTGAACATAGAATACTTTCGATTTAAAGAAAATTCAGGAATATACATATTGAAAGATGAGATGGCTCAAGCATAGGTATACACTACAAAAAAAATTGTCTTTTTTAGTAAAAATGATTAAAATAAACAATAAGAAGAAAGAGATCATTCGAAGACCATTTTCTGATCTTTATGTAAGAAAAGGATAGTTGAACACTAGGCTTCAAATGACAATATATATATATATATATATATATATATATATATATATATATAGATAGATAGATAGATAGATAGTCTTGCTTGAAGAAAATTTAGTAAGAAAAAATTGCTTAATTTGTGGATAAATCTGTTTTCTTATAGACAAAAAAAATGTCTGTGTACAAGAAAAAAATCAAGAAAGCAATAAAAGGCATTTTTGGTAGTGTAGGTAACGAGAAAAATAGATATGATAATTTTGTTATAAGATACAGTGGTTATGAAATCATGCTTGGAACACAGTTCGAAGTAACCGTACAGTATATGTTTTTGTAAGAAAAAAGATTCAGAGGAATGTGTTTGCCACCAAGTAGAAAAGTCCTCCCAAAGGCCTCAGTTTCAAACAACGAAAGATTTTGTCATTTGTATTGAGTGGACTTTCTAAATTAAAACAGTTCGTCCTGTTGCTGAAAACATTCACAAAATAGAGGTGCTTGTCCTTGGTACTGAACATCATTCACACAATGAAACATGTTGTCAATGATGTAAAATGGCGTTTCCACATGAAAAACTTTAGTACAAAACTTTTGTACCTGCTCCAAGACTCTCTTCTTCGACTGGCCAACATTTAAACAACTGTCTTTTTCCTTGATGATGAATAGCATCCAAACAACGAAAAAGCATACCATCGGTGTTAAACAGCCTTTATACAATTACGTTTTCTTGTGCTAAACATCTACACAATTAAAAAGTTGAATGTAATGTACTTTTCGTGTACTCACTTTTACGGAACAACACAATTAAAAAGTTGAATGTAATGTACTTTTGGTGTACTCACTTTTACGGAACAACAATCACGAACAAGTCTCCTTTTCATACTCAACAGCGTTAAGACATTGTTGCTGTGGATACGGTCACCATTATCCGCTGTAGAGTCTGAAAGTATGACTTTTGTGAGAGAAAAATCATATTTTTGATTATTTAAACTCTTTACTTGTATGTCTGTAAGTTCACATGCAAAGGTGGCCATGTGCTGTCACCTAAACGTAAAAGACGTTAATTGTACACCAAAACACAAATCGTCATAATTGCCATTGATTCTTTGATAAAAAACTTACTGAACATTCTCATTTTATTCTGTAATGTTCTTACTCCGAACTATAATAAACTTCAGCTGCAACCTATCAGACTTTGCAATTGTAGTCATTAATGAACTAGCCTCTTTCACTGATCAACTTGAGCACTTGTTATCAATTTTAAACAGACTCTGCAAGTGGTACTTTTTCTATGTTCACACACTACCTTTTTTTAATCCATTCTTTTTATTTGGTCTAGCAAAGAGCCACCCACCATCGATCTAAAAGACGTATGAAAATGTGAAGCAATGTTGTGATGGGTCTGATATAAGGTTGTTTCTATGCAAGAGTTGAATGACACGTTGCACCCTTTGCCTTTTCATCTGTACAAGCAGGTGAATTTACGGGCATAGTAGGTATGCTGTTATTTGAATGCTGAGGTTACTATCGCACTGATCCCTGGTTTGCTACGGGCAAGTATCAAGTTTAGAAATTGATAATCAAACCTGTGTCTTTACCTCAGTATTATAACACAATATGTAAATATTTCAATGCAATGTTAATGTTTGAAATCACTATGACATGTTGACTTTACCTTCGTTGTCATAACTGGATGTATGATTAATATTCATGAAATTGACGTGTCATTTGTCTGATGCTGATGCAAAAATAGTGTACAGGCGTGCATCAATTTTCGGCTGTTTCCAAAACAACCATACTGTAAACAGCAACCATACTGCAAATACATATGCCGAAAGTTGAAGAAAATATAGGAAAACGTACGATATTATCATTGGATGCACATGTCTATCAAAAGATCAAAACGATGTGAAAAAAAAATGAAGAAATTTTTTGTTACGCCATTTTTCGTGTGTACAGACAGTCATATTCTTGACAATTATGAACTTTAAGCTAAACTTTATTGTTAAACCTTTTTTAATTCGCACACATGCATCAGTTGTAGTGTTCCCAGAGGACGTCACCCATGTAATCACATCAACATGGCCTAGTAAGGGCGTTTACCCACATTATATGCCATCATCACTGTGTGTGATAATAAAGCCCACATTTGTGTAGGTGACAAATTCTTTTACCAAACTATTGTTATATGTAACAAGAGATCACAAAACTATGAATATACTTTGGATGTTAGGCACCGGCAAAATTGTTCGTCCTGAGTCTTGATTATCTTCTATAGTCAATTTCAATCAACTGACACCAGAACCAAATATGGCAGCCCAACTTTGAACATGCACTCACTAAATATGGAATACCATCCTAACACTAGACATTCGAGAACAGCTATTTTTCCAGCTAAATACATTTATTAGTGAATGAGCCAGTTTAGGGTTAAGGTCTATCTCAATTCCTAGTAGTTCCGCCAGGTACCCTAAGATCGTACCATTTAAAAAACAATGTAGTAAAGGAGGATTTCTTAAGAATGTCCTGAACACCTGGACATCTGAAGTGCAAAATATTTTGGGCTTATTGCTGCTTAGATGTTTTAAATGTGGCAGTCTAGGGGTATTACTTAAAGCTATTGGTGATCATTGATATATTTTTATTTTACAGAAGCCAAAAGTACAGATGGAACAAACACTTTTATGTATAGTTCTGTGAAATGGGCTGTCAGAGAGAAGCACTTTGTCAAACACCATAATGAATAAATAGTTCAATTTCGAACATCGATCGAACATCCGTAAACATAAAACAATGGCAAAAAGCATCCTTGCAGGAATGTGTCTGGGGGAACAACGATAGTTAATATCATTCTGAAACTGTCCCATCGTCATACGTCACACGTCACACATTTATATATATGAAAGGTTGTTTTATGTTAATTTCTGGAGAAACAGACGCAAACTACGGAGACTGTCTTCCTTAGCTCACTTTTACAGTTGACACCAATGTGTAGCTTTTCAACACTACTATTTCTTTAAAACCTTTGTTTTCCTTTATAAGCAGAGAAACATCCACGGCCACCTTCTTTTGCTAAACAAAGATAATATGTGAATATAAGAAGCAATCTTGTGGTAAGTCTGAAGTAAGAAACCTTTGTCCTTTTGTAAAACTCGACGACGTTTGCACACCATCATTTCACTCTTTGTACTCTACAAGGAAAAAAAAATGTCCCCTCCCACGATGAAGTAGGTATTTTGTAAACCATGATGAGTCTCGGGTATTGCTGTCTTTGCTTTTATGTAAGAGTTTAGTGACATTTTGCATGTTTTTTCTTTCTCTACGAGCAGACTGATTTTGGAAAATGGGACTTGGACATGAAATACTGTCAAACCTGTACTTACCTAATGCCAACCAAAAAAAAATAGGGTTTGATATAATAGTACATGAGCAGGAAACGGCTATAAAACTCAGATATTTGAGCAGATTTCACAACAAAATTACTTGATGTGACAAAGAAACTTGAGACGTGACGCGTTGGTGTATTGATGTCTATTCAGGAACCTGACGTTTTGTTTGTCTGATGTTGTTGACAGACGTGCTCGGGCAAGTTTATGGCTAGAATAAAAAGGAATGTATACAACACAGATGCATACTTTACTGTAAAGCAATAAAGATTGTGCCATATTGAAGTACATATTTGTTTAGACAAGCACTTCGCTCACTATACTTCCAACATACCAACAGACGACAACATATCAATACATCTACATGTATATTTGATGTTAGGCACTTACGACATGGTTCGTCCTGTGTCTTGAATAATTCATAACTGTCAACCGACACTAGAAACGAGAAATACCGCAGTCGTGTCATTGAGAGTTGAGTCCTGATAAAGAGAGAAGGACTGTGAGACACTACAATATAGAAGTCCGCTGGTGAGTACAAATATCACACCATTTTGTTTGAGTTCGTATGATAGAAACTAAACTATGTACCAAACTATGGTAATGTTGACCATGTTACAATTAGTATGCAGCTGTTTACAAACAACTGTTGGATGCTGGTTTCAAACAACTGTTGGATCTTATGATAATCTCAAAATTAATTCGACTCTAAAGATTATAACGGGTAATAGGAGACCTTTATGAAGATGCAACGTTATAATTAATATCTAAAACACGCATAACTTTGGGACTTCTAAAAGAGCAATCTTCATCGTGTATCGTGTGAGTTCCAAAGTAACTGAACCATCATTCCCTTCGTGAAACGAAGGGTTTAAAGTCAGTGCTGTTTTGATGTCAGGGGGTCATTTGTCAGCCTGATAACTAGGGAACGCGTGAATGGATGGTTTTGATATTTGGTATGTGGGTAGGATTAGACATGACGAAGGAATGGCAGGAATTGCGTTACGGCAGGACGCTCTAGCGGCGTGTTATGTTACTGCAGCAGAACTTCCGGTTTTGCTATTTTTTGTTTGGGACTTGTTTGGATGATGATTTGTAAGTGGTAAGTAGCTGTGTAAAAGCATAGTAAGGTGTGTAAGTTTTGGCCACCTAGGGGTTTCGCAGGGGCGGTGAAATTAATTCTTGTTTTAGTTTTTGAGAAGGAATAATGCTAGAAGGGGTTGATGGATGTTAATGACTGTAGGTATGCAGACAGCTTACATAACAATGTACATAATTGTATACCTGTTTTGCAAATTAGGTGGTAATTGGCATGATACAATAGGTATGTGTAGAAACGTTATATAGGGCTTGTCTGTGAACAGTCCAGCATCGTAAGATCATGACAGATTGATCTGATTTTTGGTATGTGGGTAGTTCTTGAGAAGGAGAAGAAATGAACCAGGCGTTTTTTTCGTCTAGTGGCTTCTGACGGTTTTGCAGGGGATGTTTGTGCGTGGAAAATACGTTTTACAGTGGCCCTGAGTGGGTATTTCGCAATCGTGCTATATTTAGGTGGTGTTACGTCATGCTGCTACCAGTGCTTACCCCGTCTCCACAGGAAGTGACCCCAAAGGTCATAGTTGCGCAATAGAGGACAGCACGACTTATATATACCAGACAATTACAAGACAATGGTACTATAGGGACAGTAAATTATACATGATGGGGTGCAAATGTTTCCTATAAGATTTGATAATCTGTAGATTAAGGGCAATGAATCAGGGCAATGATGATATTGTTTACAGGGGCCTATATTATAAGTTTTAAAAGGGTTGTACATGTAACAGTTACTACCGGTACAATACATTGTTGAACAAAGCAGGGTTTGTTTTTTTACAGTAACTTGTAGTCATTGATGAGATTGTTTATAGGGATTGTACATTAGACATATAGGATGCACAATGTAGTGGACTGCATTGTCCATTGATCCGTCAACCCTCCCCTTATTACCATCTAAAGGGATGATTCGATTGCGTACGCGCGGAATACTTGCTGTCAATTCCGGGAATTTTTATCAATCGGACATACTAGTACACAACTCAGTTAGGCTAATATTTCTCTCTTTGTTAGTTAGAGTCCACTCCAAGTCATCGTGCGGATGTTTGTTGTCATTGTTTAGAATTGATTTTAAAGTTTTGTAATTTTATGTCTAGAATCGACATTTGATACTTCAGAAATATTTGTAACATTATTTCAATGTTACAAATATTTCCCCGGTCCTGTAAAACTTTGGAAATATTCATGGTGTGGAATTAGATACTTCTAATGGTTTCTAAATAATGATAGCAGCATTCTACCATTATTTACCATTTTCTACCATTTTTTGTAACATTTTGTAAATGGGTCAGTGGGCTGGGAAGATGGCAATTCACACATCCTTGCAAAGTATGGTTGGGTGTCAATGCAACAATGACCCATCACAATGGATCCACCAGTGCCCAGCAGTGAAATCTAAAAATATAATGAGGCAACAACAGGGCTTACTTTTATGCATATGGGGCAATAAACTAATTTTACCATTTGGCAAAGTTTAAATGTGAAAGAATCACACAGAGGTTTCACAATTATTCTAAAAAATATTCTGTACAGTTACTTTCAAAATGTCTAAACTATTTCTAAACTATTCAAATGAATTTAAATAGATGAATATTTTCTTAGTCAATTTAAAAAAAAGCAATTATTGTGGCTTAGATATTCTTTTATTCAACATGATTCAGACTTATTACAAATATCACCTAAAACCCTCATGGTGACTTGGAATTGACTAATATGTCTTATCTTTGAGTATCTGCTATTATGAAATGAAGTAGGCGTATAATTTGGGTACCTACTGGCTGGCAAAATACACCTAGTTATTATTATCAATATAAACTATCCTCATTATTTATGCAAATTAGCCCCTGATTTGCATGATAAAAATTTATTATGTAAGGCATCTCCAAAGCTATCTCACTCGCTCGCTCACGGCCCATGACAAAAGCTATCTGCATTCCAAATACCATGACAATCTCTCAACGCAAACTATTCCACTTCAAAGGGATGATACAGCTACATAGGCGCGAAAAAAGTTGTAGAATTCCGAGCATTTTTGCCAATCGAACGTATCATTTTCTGTAAGGCTAGCCCCTGAGATGTCTATAACAAACACCCTCCAACCACCACACCCTAGCCCATTTCACGAAGGTTGAGTTCTACGAACGCTTGTTAGGTTTGCCGTGTAGGTGCAATTAGGTACAATTCTGCAACTATCTCTATCGCTATGCTGTTAACCCTATCCGACCGATCATTTTTTGTTACACATTTGCTTCTTACATATATTGTATAATTTGCAAGAGAACCCGGCCTGAGAAGAGTTAATTTGTTTCCCATTGAACAATCTAAAATTTTTAACATGTCAATTCATAGCTAAGGTATAAAACTTGCTCGCCAAACAATTTCCTCCATGTCACTGACGAAGTGTATAGGATTCTACGTGAAGCGTCTGACTGTATTCAAAGTCATATCTAGTTGCTTGAGTAGTTACTATTTAGCTTATCTTATTGAATGTATGTCTAACCTTTATCGATGTATGGTGGGAACTTTATACTTCTAAATTAAAAAGTTAGTTAAGCGTGAGTATCACCATGTTCAAGTTATTCAAATGTGTTGGTCATTTGCATAAAAAATATCTTATTCATGTGTGAGGTTACCACACTATTTTTTTTACTACAGTTCGAGGGATAAACATGGCTGAAGACATCATCACCAAAAACGAAGGCTCAAAACTGAGTTTGACGCATATACGTAAAGATGATGGAAACCATATGCTTGATACTACTGAATCTGCAGTTGATACCGGACAGGCAATCCAAAATGCCTCAGCTGATGTCGATGTTAATCCAAATACAAACGAAAATAAAAATGAAATTGTGGCTTCGAAATCAAACATAAATCGTATCCCTAAGCAAAATTCAGGATACACAACAAACATATTAAGTAGTTCTAATTCTTGCACCAACCTAAAATACGCAACAAGAATTATAACTAAAACAACGAACAATGATAATTATGGCAAAAACACAATCCCAAAAAGAGACACCGAGGCTGAGATTCCTGAACACATCTATATCATAGACGATGATACCAATTTGGACCCCTCTATGGCTTATGGTGTCGCATATGAATCCCCCAACCCATTGTACGTGTCAGAATGCAACTCAAATGAACATGATGCAGACAACGTGGTTCCTGAAAACGATAACAATGACATACATGAAAACAGACATATCCCGAGCCCAGATCCGAACTCCATACCAGACGCCCTAAACAGGAATCCGATGTACGTGCGAAACGTACCGCAACAAGCACGTTGTCGTAAGTGTATCTTTTTAGGTTCAAATTTATTTTTATGTAATCTGATCAAAACAAAGCATATTTAATTCCTTGGCTCGTTAAGTGTTTCTTAGTTGCTAAATACATTTGTTGCGGCGATGGATATAATTCTTTAACTTCAGCATGAATTTGAATTTATTTGACTGCCCTACCTTTTTCTGGGTCTTTTTCTAATACCTATTTCAATAGTACATATTCCATTCTTGGATGCTAAGAATCGTTTTACATTATGTTTCTGTACAAAGTGTAGTAGACTTACGTTTCGTCGTTCCCAAAACCCATTGTTCATATCAGAACGCAGCTCAACTGAACGTAATGCTGACAACGTGGTTCCTGGAAATGATAATGGCATACACAAAAACAGACCTATACCGACTACAGATCCGAACTCCATACGAGACGCCTTGAACAGGAATCCGATGTACGTGCCAAACGTACAGCAACGAGGACGTTTCCGTAAGTTTATTTATCTTTACGGTTCAGATATAGCTACGTGTAATCTCATTAACCCTATCTAGACCGGGCTTTTTTTGGGATACCTGGGACCGAGGGGGGGGGGGGGCTCTTTTGACCCCCCCCCCTTCGTAATTTCAAAACGGCTTGGGTTACGATCACCAAATTTGAAGGGGATGTACTAGTAAAGATTTATGTTTTCTGTGAGTTTATTATCGTTATGACGTAATATGACGTAATTATGACATCATAATGTCTTATTTTAGGCTAACATCGTCTAAATATGAAATTTCCGCTATACTTAAATGCATTAAAGAAAGCGATGACTATAAAGGTTATCCTATTGGTGTCTAAGTCTGCCAAGTCTTTTGTTGCCAATGACGACAACACTGACGCCAATATGACGTCAGAAAATGACGTCATTTGTCCGCCATCTTGGATCGACAAGCTTGAATTTTCTAAAACATGATTTTTTCCACATATAACCCCAAAACCCAATAGAAGTGGACTAAAAAGGTTCAAATGATTGTGCTTTGTTAGAAAATAAAAGATTTTGACGGAATTTGAGTAAAAATAACATGTATTTATCGTTGAAAATGGCATTGTCCGCCATCTTGGATTTTGACCCATGACGTCATCAAATTAGCATAGATTATGAATAATTAATTAGAAATGTAACCTAAAATTATACAGGATCTTAATGATATAGATTAACAAGTTTGGTCTAGCAATAAAACTATGAAATCCCATAATTCAAACTGAAATTAGTAAATTTGGTAAAATATGCCTGTCAGAAACCCGTTGCTATGACAACACGAAAAATCATTAACTAATTTTTTTTTTTCGCAGAATTTTTGCTAACAATATTTTAGGAAAAGTCACCAAGTTTTGTAGTCCTAGCACACGTCGTTCGGCAGTTATACGACGTCAAAGTTTGCGCAGGCACTTTTAGCCCCCCCCCCCGTCTAGATAGGGTTAAAATCTCATATTTAATTTATTTCATGCTCGTTAAGAGTTTCTTAGTAATAGATTACAATTACTGCGGTGATTGCTCAATAGTCGGTAGGATTAAGGCGGCCCAGGCTTAAAGAAAAGTAGAATTCCATACATTTTCATATCTTTTTTTCTGAGAAACATTTTACATTATGTTTCTGTAATAAGATTCGGCATTCCCAAAACCTATTATACATGTCAGAACGCAACTCAACTGAGCGTAATGCTGACAACTTGGTTCCTGGAAATGATAATGGCATACACAAAAACAGACCTATACCGACTACAGATCCGAACTCCATACGAGACGCCCTGAACAGGAATCCGATGTACGTGCCAAACGTACCGCAACAAGCACGTTGCCGTAAGTTTATTTATCTTCTTAGGTTCAGATATATTTTCATGTAATCTGGTCAAAACAAAATATATATTAAGGCATTGACTCGTTTAGTGTTTCTTGGATGGATCAGTACCGATGATGTTCCGTATTTTAGCTCTTTCATTTGATTTACATTTAAAACCAGATGGTCTTTTTTCTGAAATACCCATTTCAAAAGTATGTATTCTTTTCTTAGATATTAAGAAACATTTGACATTATGTAATATATGTAATAGTTTTGACTGAAGTTTCGAAGTCCATTATATAACAGTTCTCTTCGGTAGCTGACTGTCTTAAATGATGTACCAACAAATCAATTATAGACGCTACTTGGTATCTTCTTACATTGAAGATGGCTTTTTTATGTATTCTATGTGTACTAGATATTGTCTGTAATGTATGTATACCGAATACGTGCTTTATTTTCACTGACAACTTGACGTTCCCATCATATGTATTTTCAGAGGGCACGTATGGCAATATTGGCTTTGCCGTGATAATAACTATCTTGTTGGTGGCATTGATCATCTTCGGAACCTGGCTTTATTTTAACAACAATGTTCAAGAATTTCAAAAGGTAGGACAACGGTCTTTATTCCGTTTTAATTTGTCTACTTGTATGTCTTTGTGTCATGTAAAACATGCTGTTGTCATTTTAGGAGGGCATTGTAAATCTTATATCATATTACACAGGGAAAAGGACCGTTCGTATCCGTATATTCGTGACAGGTTTTGCTTACTGTATGTACATAAAAGCAACCATATCTCCAATTTACAGCCTGCTTTGGGCACCCCTTACACCAATGGTCACCCTGCTGAGAACACTACCTACACCAATGGTCACCCTGCTGAGAACACTACCTACACCAATGGTCACCCTGCTGAGAACACTACCTATACCAATGGCCACCCTACTGAGAACACTACCTATACCAATGGTCACCCTGCTATGGACACTACCTACATTACCGGTATCACCTTTGTACCTGTTAACGACGCTCATGGTCACCATGCTACCTAAAACACAAAGACTACCTAAGATTTCTATCATTCCTTTGTTTGGAAAATTTTAACCCTATTCAGACCGCTTTTTTGTCAATCCTGGAGAGGGGGGGTGGGGCTTGTTGCATTTGGCGTAAAGTCTGAATATGAATGTTATGAAGATGAATATTAAACAAAATCATTGTCATTTTCATAGATATTTTGTCCTCCTCCTTCGGCCAATGGCTTGTACGAAAATCGTCGTGGATTTGGGTCTCCGCCGGCGCACCCTTTGTTATAAACGGAGTAAGCTATGATGCCGGAAAAGTCTTGGATGGGGATACTGAAACCTACTGGGAACCAGCCTTTACCAGATTAAAGGTCCCGAAGAAATGGTACATCGAAATGGACCTAAGGACACGCCGTACTCTGACCCGTATTGCAGTCAATAACTACGGAGACATCTGGCACGACATCGCAGCCTTCAAGTTACAAAAGTCGCATGCATGGAATTCATCCAACTGGGAGGACGTCGTCATCATTACAGACGTGAAGGCAAGAACGGATCATCGACAGGATTTCGGCTGTTTCCAGGGAACAGCTCGGTACTGGAAGTTCTTGATCACAAGGACCCACTGGGGCTCTTGGCCAAGGCTCAGAGAGCTAAACCTCTACGCAATCTCATCCTTCGGTATAACAAAACAAGAAACATCAGGTAAAGCAAGATATTTCAACCCACACTGTTTTCTCACGCGGCCGCCATAATAGATTTAAGCAACTCAATGAGGCTAACACAAAGCTGCCCATCATAACTTGCAGTTAAATCATTGGAAATTTGAAATCGACCAATAAGATAATGTCGGCATGTCCGTCAGAAATTTGCATTATCATGTTTTTATTTTGCATCTCGTAAGAGATTACTTGTCTGGGATCAGTGAATGCCACTCTAAATGCATAACACTATTTATAATGTTTATTATTTGACCTTATACTAGTATTGTGAAAATATGTGTGCTGTGTGGAAAACTAAATGGGAACTTATTTTAATAATAATTTTGGTCTGTTTGCCTCATTTATCATTTTACCGACAAGAGCCGTTTTCAAAAACTGCGCAAACCTTACACTTTGGATACTCATTTACCCAGAAATTCTGCCTATCATCCTCGCTTGTCACGTGTAACTATAACACTTATAGCACCAGAATGCATTAATATGATATACACTTTATTGTTAAAATATAGCAAACCTTGATTGCCCGAACAAGCTCATATTATTGATGATAAATTACGTATTGCTTCCATTCAATGATCCGAACGCGCCAATGATCCGAACGTTCTAATTGCACTGCTGTTGAATTATCGAATATCTTCATCGCACGATGGTATGAGTGTTTTACTGTTTTCTTCGAGGACAATATTTTTTCTGGCACAAATCTACTTACGTTAAATAGGCTTTAGTATTTAAGTAAGACACTGTATCCCGCATCAGCCCAATGGCCCATACATCAGCCGTGAGACAATTTTACCCGTGGTCGGCTGGTACCTCGGGTGATACGGAACACGCTTTATTGTGTTCGAGATGGAATAGACATCTCAATCCAGGCATCCGATGCAGTAGCTGCATGCGAGGCTGTTTTTTTTGCAAATGATGACGGAATAAACATTTCTTCCAATAGCATCTAAGAAAAAGTGGCGAGACGACTTTCATTGCGGCCATGGTTAACCTGCAGATGATGGTAACCCTGCTGAATGTGATCCTGACGGTGTACGCCCATGCTGCTCCAGTGGAAAGTAGTGCGGTGGCTCGACTGACCACTGTTACAGCCCCGGCTGTGTCGACTACAAGAAGAAAGTTTCATGTACCCTTTAGTGACCAAATGTTCCTGTAAGGCCGTGTTGATCCCTTAATATGAAACTATCCGAAAACCTTGAGACTGATGAGGGGGTGGAAAAAAAAGGTTTGCAAAACTGACGTAACCACCAAAAGCTTTAAATGTGCAGGTCTCCGGATGGGTATCAGAAGCGAACATCTGAACGACCTACCTAGGCTAGGTTACACCAGGACCCAAATACCAAACAACAAATATCAATACAATCCGAGTTATTCTGTCCATCCACAAACAAACATGCATGCATACATGCATACACATTTACACACACGAACACAAACAGCTCCGAAAGCAAAACCCTTTGGACAAAGAGCGTACTTTTCTCGTAGGCTAACTGTCAAGGATCTTAAAACATGATTTTGACAGCCCCTTTTTTCTAACGATACTACTAAATAGCAACGTCTTTGTCGATTATACCTACTTCTTTCCTCTACTACGAATTAAAAGATGTTGTGCTTTAAAATTCAAGATTTCCTTATTTTGTTTGGTATATTCTTCAAAAATATTAGTGCTAGTGTAATATCTACATTAATAGTCATTTTAGGTCAATAAGAGCAGTATGTAATTTGATGTAATTTATACTAGAAAATAAAATTTAAAAACTTAAGCTTATTTGAACTAGATTGTCGGTCCAAAATGTCACGGATCAAAGCTGATCAATTTACCATATTGTATTACGTTTATGTGGTGCTGTTTACTATTTTTTGTCGTTGTTGTTGTTTTCACGACTAACAAAAATAATCTTAGGAGATTCTAAATTAGAGATTATGCATACATGTCCAGAAATGGGTGAAATGTACGAAGTTTGGATCAGCCTACGTCACACGTAATTTCCGACAACTTCTAGCTTCCGACAACTTCCGACAACCGCTGTCGGCAAAGTTCGGGAAACGTCGACAATTATCTGTGACGTAGCTACGCTAAGTTCGTACATGGGGCGGACCTAATGTACGAAGTACGATGTACGAAGTTAAAATATTTTCTATTTTGTGGGTTATGCTAAGTTCGTACGTGGGGCGGACCTACTGTACGATGTACGATGTACGAAGTTAAATGTTTTCTATTTTGTGGGTTATGCTAAGTTCGTACATGGGGCGGACCTAATGTACGAAGTACGATGTACGAAGTTAAAATGTTTTGACTTTGTCGTGAGTTATGCTATCTTCGCCTATGGGTCAGGCCTTGTGTACGAAGTCAAGATGTTTTGACTATGCTGTGGTTTATGCTAACTCCGTACGCAGTATTCTATTCTACTTTCACCTGTCGCACACTGTCAGCCACGCGTTAATCACATGCTCTCATCATCGATCACCACGTAAAGTTGAATTATATTATACCTAGACCTTTCTGCATTACAGTGCCACAGTGGTGTACGATGTATTTTGTTAACTCCGTACATCGTACATCGTACATCAACCCTGCCTACCTGTACGAACTTAGATTTGTTAACTCCGTACATCGTACATCGTACACCAACCCTGCCTACCTGTACGAACTTAGATTTGTTAACTCCGTACATCGTACATCGTACACCAACCCTGCCTACCTGTACGAACTTAGATTTGTTAACTCCGTACATCGTACATCGTACATCAACCCTGCCTACCTGTACGAACTTAGATTTGTTAACTCCGTACATCGTACATCGTACACCAACCCTGCCTACCTGTACGAACTTAGATTTGTTAACTCCGTACATCGTACATCGTACACCAACCCTGCCTACCTGTACGAACTTAGATTTGTTAACTCCGTACATCGTACATCGTACACCAACCCTGCCTACCTGTACGAACTTAGATGACGTCACTTAAAACTTCCGAAGTTTACCGATTACGGTCTATATCTACCTTTAACTTCGTACAAGTTCGTACACACAAACTTCGTACATTTACCCCATTTCTGGACATACCTCAGATTATGACCTTCCTAACCTGTTAATCTGCTAAAATCAGCGAATAAATCTTCCGAGTGAGCAAATCACAAATGAACATTATTTATTTAATCAATGTAAATTATTTAATTCCTTTACGTATGTGACAGCATCTGTATCTGGACCCAACGACACCTAGTGCTGCAGTACAATGTAAACCAATCAGAGAGGTCAAGTGATAGACGGTCACCGAAACGTCGATGTAAATGTGTTTGTGTCAAACGAGTCTCTTTACTCTTCAATACTGTAGATGAAAATATATGTCTTTTCCTTCTTTGTTAACATTTTCTTGTTGTTTTTTTATTCAAGATAAAGTTACATAACCATGGTATGGTAGTGGCAAAACCTTTAACTATAGAATGTTTGTTGTCAATCGTGGATCTAAAGCAAACCAGGGAAAATACAAGGTGGAAGATTGAATGCATATACCATAGTAGATAACAGAAGGATTTTTTTGGTTAAGTTTACCTAGTATAATTCTTACAGGTATAATATATTTCCCTTAGGATTCCTAGAATTCTGCTAGAAGTACACGTACAGTATTCATATGTTTTTGACTAAAGAAAAAAAATTCAGAGAAACGTGTATGCCACCAAGTACAAAAGTCCTCCCAATGGCCTTAAACAAATTCAACACACCAAGGCTAATTTACCTTGTTGGTTTACATATTCACACAGCAGAAGATGTTGCTATTGGAATTGAGTGGAGTTTCTAAATCAAAACAGTTTTATGTTGCTGAAAACATCCAAACAGTAGAGGCGCTTGTCTTGGTACTGAACAACATTCACACAATGGAAAATGTTGCCAATGATATGAAATGGCATTTCCACATTCACGGCGGTCGGTTGCTAGGGTATTCTTTCCCGTTGCTATGCGAGTTCGACAGAGTATCGGGTTACAAGAGGCCGACTATTTGCTAACCGTAAAATATATGAAAATAAACAAAATGTTATGACAAGGAAATTTATTCAAAATAAGATTAAATTCGCATTTTTAAATAGTTGGAATCTTCCCGTTTTAATTTGGATAGGAAGGCTTTTAATTTGACCATACTCTTGATAAGATGGGCCGCAAGTGCCATGGCAAATTCTTGATTTTTATATTTTTCGTCATCTGAGAGGTAAATAAAACTTTCTGTTTTGGGGATTTTTCAATTTTTAATCTGAAGTAAAGTTACAGTCAAAAATATGCGTAAAAATGACATTTTTCGCACTAAATTACCAATAATTCAAACTGGAAGGCATTTTTTAAAAATCCCAAAAACAGAAATCTCGGGAAAACCGTTGCGGTCATTTTGAGCCGTCAATGAGTTAATTTGGACTCTTCTTGGTCGCGATCTTAAACGATGTTTGCACGCATGTCATGCCGCGCGGAGAGCGGGATGGTGTAAATTGATACCGGTGTAAACAGCGCTTATGTTATTCAAGGTCAACAACACAAACGTCAGTAGCTTCGTTACATCTTACATGTCCCAAACAAAGTGATAGCATGGATGTACTGTCCAGAAAATTGTCTATATTGGTGAAAAACTATATTTTCTGGCTAATTCAATGCGGTTTGGCAAAAAAGGCTAGCCAGCAGTGTTTTACCGGCAACGACCGCAGATGACCCCAAATAGAACACGGGTTCGGTTCGAATTACGTCAGATGGAACATTGTGGAAGCAGGTTCGTATTCGGCTAGACATGGGAGATTTGGAGCCCGTATTTGACCACCGTGATTGGTGGGTGGTGCTTTTGAGGCCCTCCACTTCTAAGTCCTCTAACTCTAACAAGACGTGCCGTAGGGCCACCAAATTTTTTAGGACATGATATTGACATAATATCTAACAAATATTTGACGTTTGACGTTACGATGACGTAAGATGATGTAATTATGACGTCATCAATTTGATTATATTGGCCGAACCCATGGAAAAGGGTATTCTCAGAAAACTTCAAGTTATGCTACAAAAAATGTAACAACAAGTGTAGATAACAGAATAATAATGTTTATTACGACATGTGTTGCCAATGGCCACATCAATGACGTCAAAATGACGTCATAAAATGACGTCATGCATATCTTAAATGCGAGTTGCGCTCCGCCATATTATATCCACCTCCTTGAATTTTTAAAAATCCTTTTTTTGCAACAAATAATCACAAAGGGCAATTGAAATAGACTAAATTCATTCATTTAGATGGTTTTTGATGAAAAAATACCAGGTAGGTACAAATTTGAAGGAATAATTAGGTTGGATTTGGGGCTGATGACGTCATCAAATAAGCATAATTTATGCCTATATAATTATGAAAGATATGCTAAATAATATAAGATTTTATTTATGTAACAAAATAGCAGTAATATAGGAAATAAATGTGAAAAATAAATTGTTAGAACCAAAAATAGTGATTTTTGGTAAAACTGTCAACAAACGGTTGCCATGGCAACACGAGAAAAAAAATGGAAAATTTGTCAAACTTCGTAAAATTGTTCCCAACAATATTTTAGGAAAACTCACCAAACTTGGTGGCTCTAGCGTAAGCCGTTCTGGCGTTATCGGACATCAAAGTTGGCACAGGCCTCAAAAGCCCCCGCCCCGTCTGAATAGGGTTAAAACGTTTGTTAATGCCCTAAACAGCATTCATATTATGAAATACTCTCTTCTTAGGCTGACCAGCATTTGAACATCTTTCTCCTGCATGATGAGTAGTATCTAACCAATGAAAAGGCATACCATCGGTTTTAAACAGCCTTTATACAATTAAACCGTTTCTTTTTGTGCCAAACATCCACACAATTAGAATTTTGATTGTAATGTGCTTTTGATATCCTCAATGTTACTGAACAACAATCATATAATAAAAACGTTTGACTTTCATACTCAGCAGCGTTAGAAAATTGTTGCTATGGATGTGGTCACCAGTATTCATTGTCAAGTCTGGAAAATATGACTTTTGTCAGAAAAAAATCATATTTTCTATATTTAAATATGCAATAGTTGTGACTAGTATCTTTATAAATCTATCACTAGAGACCGTGGAAAGCTGTCATGTAAACGTTAAATATGTCAATCGTACATCGATACACAAATCATCGAGATTGTCATTGAGTTTTTTTACTAAATCATTACTTAACATTCGCCTTAGGTTCTTTCATGGACAATCTATGTTGCTATACCCGGTTACCTAGAAAGCTTGCCCTGACGGTAAACAATTTATATGTGCTGCAGTTTGATTCCTTCAATTTTAAACAAAAGTAAACTAGCTATGGGACTATGATGATGATGATGAAACTACTGTGTATTTCCTTCCTGATACACGTAACATTATCTCTGCAAGTGGTACTTTTCCTACGTTTCCAACTTTCCACACTACTTTTTTTAAAAGCCTACTTCGTTGTAATATCAAAGAACCACCCACCTTTTAACTTGAAGACGCATTGATATACAAAAACATATTGGGATTAGTCCGAAGTAAGGTTGTTCTTATGCAAGAGTTTGATGACGTTTTGCACTTTTTTTGCATTTTTAGAACCGAGTGAATTTTCGGGAATAGTAGCATGTTGGCATTTGACTTGTGCTATCAAATATCGGACGACTCCCTACTCGTAGATAGCTATGTCCAAGTAACAAGTTTAGAATTTGATTTTGGCAGGAAACATGGGCAGGGTATTCCCAGAAAACTTTAAGGTATGCTTCAAAAATGCAACAGCAATTGCAGACAACAGAACGATAATATTTGTTACGACTTGTGTTGTCCATTGCAACATCAATGACATGAAAAATAACGTCATAAAATGACACAATGCATATCGAACATACCAGATACCGCCATCTTATATCCACCACCTTGAATTTTCAATAATACATTTTTTTAAACAAACGCAAAAAAACAATGTAAATAGGCTTAGTCGTTCATTTAAACGTTTGGATGAAAAGTACCAGGTAGTTACAAATTCTAAGGGAAAATAAGATAATATTCGTGATTTGGTCATATGGTCCGCCATCGTAAATTCTGGTCGATGGTCAATTTAGCATAATTTGCTTTTTTTTATTATACAAGATACTCTTGTTAAAGATTTTATTTATGTCAGACTTTGATTAATATTTTATTTATGTCAGAAAATAGCAGTAATGTAGCAAATAAACGTGAAAAGCACATTGTAACAACCGAAATTAGCAATTTTCGTCAAAAATGCCTGTCAGCAAATGGTTGCCATAGCAATTTTCGTCAAAAATGCCTGTCAACAAACGGTTGCCATAGCAACACGAAAAATGGAAAATTTGTCATAATTTGTGAAAACTAAATTTCAGGAAAACTCAATGAATTTGATAGCTCTGACGTAAGCGGTTCTGCTGTTATACAAATATATGCTACATGAAAGTTTTCGTGTTCCTCTAAAGCCGACCCCTCGTCTGAATAGGGTTAAAACCATTGTTTTACTTTAGATGAAAAGCCCCACCAAGCTCCTTTTGACAGACAATGATATGTGAATATGAGAAGCAATCTTGTGATGAGTGTAAGGTAAGATGACCTTTGTTCTTTCGTTGTAAAAGGTCAACAACGTCTTACAATCATGTTTTTTACGAGCAGCTGCAGATTAGATTCTGACAAAATTAGGTACAGAGATATCGGACAAATCAGTGCTTAACTATTGCCAATCATCATGTTCCAATACTGATTACTACACTTACGTACATTAAGGAGAAAACGACTATGATTAAATATATACAAAGAACCTTTACCTTGCGTACGATGTTGGTCTGATAACTATTCAGAAATCTGACGTTTCACTTGTCTGATATTGATGAAAAAAAGTGCTCGGGCAGGTTCATCGAAACGTTTTTGTTTTTGAAAAAAAAAGAGAGTGTACATATACATACACGTTTTATTGTAAATAATCAAAGTTGTGTATGGATAAATCACCCTTTTTTCAGACAAGCGCGTTCCTTAATATTTTTCCAGTATACAAAAAACGATCAGAAAGTCTTGCATTCGGTCTTTGGCACCTGCGAAATGGTTTGGTCTAAGTCTTGATTACTAGTAAATTATTTCACTGACACCAAGATCTGTCTACCCAGAAACCGAAAATCTCTATTGTGTCCTTGTGTTTTGTGTCCCGACAAAATGAGAGGAAGCCATCTGGTGAGTACAATTGTAGGATTATTCATTTATTACGTGCGTCTTACTGAAACTATCACTGTGCTAAAACAGGTACTTTAAAGATTAGAATACTGACCATTACATAGGCAGCTATTTTTCAAATAAGAATTTAGAATAATATAAACTCCCGTATTTCCCCCAGGCACATTCCTGCGAGGCTGATTTAGCAAATGTTTTGAAATTAACTTACATGCTCTCATTTTAGACGAGATATAAAAGAAATATTTTGGACGCTATCTGAACTATCAACACCTTTCCCTGCTTTTGAAAAACTGAGAATACTTGTAATAGTTTCCTAATAATGAAAACAGCGTACTACAATTATTTTCTATTATTTTGATAACATTTTCTTACGAAATAAGTGGGCTGGGAAGGTTATAAAGCGTAGTTTGATGTCACGGATCAATGGCATACCACAAAGACCCATCAGCACCCAGCAGTAAAATCTTAATTTTGTTGCCACACTTTACTATAGTGTCATTGTGTTAGAACATGTCAGACTGTGCATGTGCAGTCATTGCTAAAAAGTCGCTGTCACTGAGCAACCTGTGCACTTGTAATCACTGGTAAAGTAGATGTTGATTATGACAACATCTTTTTCTTGCATTTTCTCATTAATAATGTGCTGCATGTGTTTTTAACCCTCATCCGACCGGTACATTTTTACGACGAATCTGACCGTATGGGGTCATTTTTGACCCCATTTTGTTTTGCTCATAGACATATTTCTGCTGGCTTATTTTGTCATTTGTATGGATTTAATGTTTCACCAAGCTATGAAAAATATTTTGACAAGTTTTGATGGCAGTAATTTTTACTCATTATCATAATTTATGCAGGAAATAAGAAGAAACCATCTTTTGCTCTAAAAATCTACCATACTCCACTTACTTTAACAATGTTTTTGTCTTAGCAATTTCTAATCAATAAGTTTGATGCTACAAGAATGCTGATGGCATAATCATGTTTTTTGACAAAAAAAGATACAATATTTGTGAAAAGTAACGAATTTATTACTTAATTATGCACCATACTCTGTCACCTAAATACATACGTACAATAACTCTTGTCTATTTTCCCGCAAAGATCTTTCTTGTAGGTTCCTTCTTCACATTCTGTTCATATATTGTGTTTAATTAATTAGAAACATTTTCACTTACATTAGCATAGGTAGTTAATGCCCATTATCATAATTTATGCATAATGTCTAAAAACTGTGTTTTACACAAAAAAAACTATATTTCTTTCAAAATATTCGGTGTTTACTCATCTAAACAACTATATCTTGTTGCTGTAATAGCAATGATAAGGAATGCCTGTTATTTCATTGAAATTTCTTGATATTTACGTAATTAATGATTCATAATTGGCTGGGGTCATTTTTGACCCCACCGAACCAGACACAAACTTTCAAGTATAGCTTATAGAATAATGGACAAAACCCGGTGAAAAATTGGTAGATGCTGTAAGACATGTATATTAACAAATTCATGGAAGGATTTTTTTCTCCGATGAAAAATGTTGCTTTGGCAGATAAAAATATACGCCTGGGGTCAAAAATGACCCCATACGGTCGGATGAGGGTTAAGTCTGCATCACATCATTTGCAGGCAGGCAGGCACCATCAATTTAAAACATTTTATATTGTACAAGGAAAAAAATAAACACCTCGTCTTGGGAGGTAAATATATATAAATATACGAAGAAAACCATGATGAGTCTCTGGTATGAGTTCTTTTATGTAAGAGTTTAGTGATATTTCACAAGTTTTTTTTTTCAGACGAGCAGACTGATTTTGGAAAAATGGGACTAGAATTAGGAGATAGAATTTTGTCAAACTCGTAATAACCTAATGCCGACTTGGTGTAGTTACTGATCATGTAACTTATACAAAAACATTATTAGGAAACAACTAAGAAAAATGAACCATTATATTTGAGCCAATATTTTAAAACCCCAATTGCGGCAAAGAAACTTTACGTGACGCGTTGGTGTACTGATGTCTATTCAGGAACCTGACGTTTCAATTGTCTGATGTTGTTGACAAACGTGCTCGGGAAAGTTCATGTTTCTTTTATGAAAAAAAGAAATGCATACAGCACATATGCCCTTCTTACTGTAAAACAATTCAAAATGTGCCATATTGAAGCACATATTATTTCAGACAAGCACTTCGTTCACTATACTTTCAACATATCAACAGGCTATGACACATCTTCGCATCCACATTCGATGTTAGGCACTTGCGAAATAGTTCGTCCCGTGTTTTGAATAATTTATTTCAGTCAACCGACACTTAAACTAACTCTGTCTACTGAGAACCAAATATCGCAGTCGTGTCGCTGAGACTTCAGTCCTGATAGATCGAAGACTGTGAGGCACTACCATATAGAAGTCCGCTGGTGAGTACAAAATGTCAGACCTTTTTAATAATTGAGTTCGCATGACAGAAACCAATTGAAACTATGCACTATCGTAATAATGGCCATGTTACAATTAATATGCAGCTGTTTTCTGAATAGGGTTAAAACCATTTTTTTTTATTTAGAAGAAAAGCCCCACCAAGCTTATTTTGATAGACAATGATGTGAATATGAGAAGCAATCTTGTGATGAGTGTAAGGTAAGATGAACTTTGTTCCTTCGTTGTTAAAGGTCAACAACGTCTTACAATCATGTTTTTTACGAGCAGCTGCAAATTAGATTCTGACAAAATTAGGTACAGAGATATCGGACAAATAAGTACTTAACTATTGCCAATCATCAAGTTCCAATACTGATTACTACACTTACGTACATTAAGGAGAAAACGACTATGATTAAATATATACAGAGAATCTTTACCTTGCGTACGATGTTGGTCTGCTAACTATTCAGAAATCTGACGTTTCACTTGTCTAATATTGATGAAAAAAAGTGCTCGGGTAGGTTCATCGAAACGTTTTTGTTTTTGAACAAAAGAGAGTGTATATAACATACATACACGTTTTATTGTAAACAATCAAAGTTGTGTATGGATAAAACACCCTTTTTTCAGACAAGCGCGTTCCTTAATCTTTTTCCAGTATAAAAAAAACGATCAGAAAGTCTTGCATTCGGTCTTGGGCACCTGCGAAATGGTTTGGTCTAAGTATTGATTACTAGTAAATTATTTCACTGACACCAAGATCTGTCTACCCAGGAACCGAAAATCTCTATTGTGTCGTTGTGTTTTGTGTCCCGACGAAATGAGAGGAAGCCATCTGGTGAGTACAATTGTAGGATTATTCATTTATTACGTGCGTCTTACTGAAACTATCACTGTGCTAAAACAGGTACTTTAAAGATTAGAATACTGACCATTACATAGGCAGCTATTTTTCAAAGCTAAATATATAAAGCTACTTATTACGATTGGCCAGTTTTAGAATAATGAATGATCTTTATTTGCATGTTCCTGCCCATGTGGGCTAAATGCAGCAAATCCCATGATGGGATACTAATTATAAAGACTAAGTACTATAACATGTAGTATTACAATTGAATAAACAATACATCTGCAACTAAGCTATCACTATATCTAACGTTTACATGACTCTTCCCTTTTCTTAAAACATGTGTATACGAACTCACAGAGTTTGTGTTGTACAAAGTTGTCTGTGGTTGTCATTATATGTACAAACAGGTTGTCGTTGGTTAACTCTTTACATCGTGTATCTACTACATTCAGAGCACTGATAAAATAGTTGCGCATGTCATTGTATGAAGGACACTCTAATATAAAATGGACTTCATTCTCTATACGGTTGGAGTTACAAAGTGTACAGAGTCTATTATTCGGAGGAGTCTGGTTGTATCTTCTCACTTCAATTTGTAGGGGATTGTCACTGATTCTTAATCTAGCCATGGCTCGGCGATGGTTGAAATTCTGAATATTAAGGTACTGTTCTCTTTCGTAGGTATGTTTGATTTTTCTATATGTTCTTAGTTTGTTTCCTTGGTTTCCGGTCCTACCACTGGAGTTCAGCCCTGAGTAAAAGGTTTGAAGGTAAATGTCCTTCAGTCTTTGCTTCACCTCCGACTGAATTGATGGTATATCTCGACCGTTGTTTAACAATAGGTATGCATAACCCGACTCCTCCAAAATCTTACTTACATTAGATAGCCAGCATGGTATATTGCGTCTGTGTAGGTCTTGTTGTACAAGAAATGCATCATATTGTATGCTATTTGTCGGTATTTCTCTAGTTAATCTACAATAATAAGAAAATAGTCTACTGAAAGCCTCGATCCATAGAGGGAATCTTCCTAGCTCCGCTCTAGTAGCGAGATTACTGGCATTTCTTCTTACACCTAAGGCAACTTTACAGAACTTTAGATGCGCTTGCTCTAATGGAGAATTGTCGTTTAAACTAGCATTGCTCCACACTTCTGCACCATACAATAATATTGGCACAATACAAGCGTCAAATAACTTACATTGCAGTGGTACTGAAGCATTGTTTCCTCCAGGACTTGTTCTTATGCTAAATAGCGCCCTTAGTGCCTTCTTTTGGAGTGTTTTCATTGCTGCGTTAAATTTACACCCCGCTGTAAATACTACGCCTAAATACCAGTACGAGGATACCACTTCTATGTCTTTGTCGAATAAGCAAAATTTATAGTTTGATAACAATCGTCCCTTACGATTGAAAACAATGATTTTCGTTTTCTTTAAGTTTACTGTTAGTTTCCATTTATTGCAGTAAAGGCCGAGAACATTGATTGCGTTCTATAGGCCACGTTGACTTGTTGACAACATGACAACGTCATCGGCATAAAATAAACTTGATACTTTGGATGAATGAAGTAGAGGGGTATCTAGGTCTCCTGTATTGAGATCGTTAACTAATTCACTAACGTACAGATTAAATAGCGAGGGGCTTAGAACACATCCCTGTCTCACGCCAATCTCTACAGGGAAATTTTCACTCAGACCTATACTAGTTTTTACACATGCTTCTGAGTTACTATATAAACTTTTGATGATATGAAAGAATTTCCCCGAGATGTCATTGGATAGAAGTTTGAATAGAAGACCCTGGTGCCAAACTGAATCGAAAGCCTTCGAAAGATCAATAAAACAAGCGAAGAGGCGTTTTCCGGACTGTGTGTACTTGGAGATTAGGGTTTTCAATATAAAGATATTATCTGCTGTTCTATAAACTCCCGTATTTCCCCCAGGCACATTCCCGCGAGGCTGTTTTAGCAAATGTTTTGGAATTAATTTACATGCTCTCATTTTAGACGAGATATAAAAGAAATATTTTGGACGCTATCTGAACTATAAACACCTTTCCCTGGTTTTGAAAAACTTTGATGTGGAGAAGAATACTTGTAATGGTTTCTTAATAATGAAAACAGCGTACTACAATTATTTTCTATTATTTTGATAACATTTTCTTACTAAATAAGTGGGCTGGCAAGCTTACAAAGCGTAGTTTGATGTCACGGATCAATGTCATACCACAAAGACCCATCAGCACCCAGCAGTAAAATCTTAATTTTGTTGCCACACTTTACTATAGTGTCATTGTGTTAGAACATGTCAGACTATGCATGTGCAGTCATTGCTAAAAAGACGCTGTCACTGAGCAACCTGTGCACTTGTAATCACTGGTAAAGTAGGTGTTGATTCTGACAACATCTTTTTCTTGCAGTTCCTCATTAATAATGTGCTGCATGTGTTTTTAAGTTTGCATCACATCATTTGCAGGCAGGCAGGCACCATCAATTTAAAACATTCTATATTGTGCAAGGAAAAAAATAAACACCTCGTCTTGGGAGGTAAATATATATAAATATACGAAGAAAACCATGATGAGACAACTAAGAAAAATGAACCATGATATTTGAGCCAATATTTTAAAACCCCAATTGCGGCAAAGAAACTTTACGTGACGCGTTGGTGTAATGATGTCTATTCAGGAACCTGACGTTTCAATTGTCTGATGTTTTTGACAGACGTGCTCGGGCAAGTTCATGTTTCTTTTATGACAAAAGAAATGCATACAGCACATATGCACTTCTTATTGTAAAACAATTTAAAATGTGCCATATTGAAGCACATATTATTTCAGACAAGCACTTCGTTCACTATACTTTCAACATATCAACAGGCTATGACACATCTTCGCATCCACATTCGATGTTAGGCACTTGCGAAATAGTTCGTTCCGTGTTTTGAATAATTTATTTCAGTCAACCGACACTTAAAGGAACTCTGTCTACTGAGAACCAAATATCGCAGTCGTGTCGCTGAGACTTGAGTCCTGATAGATCGAAGACTGTGAGGCACTACCACATAGAAGTCCGCTGGTGAGTACAAAATGTCAGACCTTTTAATAATTGAGTTCGCATGACAGAAACCAATTGAAACTATGTACTATCGTAATAATGGCCATGTTACAATTAATATGCAGCTGTTTTCAAGCAAAATATGTTGCATCTTATGATAGTCTCAAAATAAATTCGACTCCTAAGGTTATACCGGATAATACGAGACCTTTATAAAGAAGCAACGTTCTAACAAATTTCTAAAACACGCATAACTTTGGGACTTCTAAAGTGAGATCTTCATCTTGTGAGTTCCAAAGTGACTGAACCGTCATTATGAAATTTTGGTAGGTGCAGGGGTGTAATGCTGCAATTATCTCCATCGTTATGTTGTTAACCCTATTCAGATCAGGCTTTTTTTAGTCAATCTACGACCGATGGAGGAGGGGCTTTTAAAGCCCGCGTTTGAAACTTATTCAAACGGCTTATTCTATGTTCATTAGCTTAGTATAGAGAATGATGTAAAAAGGAAAACATGAGAGTTGTAAAAATTTGGCTTCATAATAATATTTCGTAATATGATGAAATATATACTAAAGATGTAGTAAATTGAAAAAAAGATATACTAAATCTTTGTCTGAATTCCAAACTCACAACCATAATTATATGAATGTAGAAAGGACAAGAGATAAACTTCTGCAACAATCTCTTTAAATCCATTAAATTTATCAGTCTAAGGTGTCTAAGCCTGTTATCCTAAAATATCGGTTAAGTTTAAATATCGGTTAAGTATCATTAAGTTTGCAGATCCAAAGATGGTAGACGTCCTTTTCTGACGTCATTTTGATGTCAGGGCGGTTGCCAATGGCTACGGCAGTCTTGGCATAGTTTAATATGAATGGCACAGCCTTATTATTCAACGTTTTCTGGTAATTAACCCTATCTAGACCGCGGGGGGGTGCTAAAAGTGCCTGCGCCAACTTTGACGTCATATAACTGCCGAACGACGTGTGCTAGGACTACGAAACTTGGTGACTTTTCCTAAAATATTGTTAGCAACAATTCTGCGATTTTTCTTGTTGCCATGTCAACGGGTTTCTGACAGGCATATTTTACCAAATTTACTAATTTCAGTTTGAATTATGGGATTTCATAGTTTTATTGCGAGACCAAACTTGTTTATCTATATCATTAAGATCCTGTGTAATTTTAAGTTACATTTCTAATTAGTTGTTCATAATTTATGCCAATTTGATGACGTCATGGGTCAAAATCCAAGATGGTGGACAATGCCATTTTCAACGATAAATACATGTTATTTTTACTCAAATTCCGTCAAATCTTTTTATTTTCTTGCAAAACACAATCATTTGAACCTTTTGAGTCCACTTCCATTGGGTTTTGGGGTTATTGGTGGAAAAAAACGTATTTTAGAAAATTCAAGCTTGTCGATCTTAGATGGCGGACAAATGACGTCAATGACTTGGCAGACTGAGACACCAATAAGATAACCTTTATAGTCATCGTTTTCTTTAATAACTTTAAGAATAGGGGAAATTTCATATTTAGACGATTTTAGCCTAAAATATGACATTATGACGTCATAATTACGTCATATTACGTCATAACCATACCAAACTTACAGAACATATCAAACTTTACTAGTACATCATCCCCTCTAAATTTGGTGATCGTATCCCAAGCGGTTAGGGAATTACGAAGGGGGGCAAAAGACCCCCCCCCCGTCCCAGGTATCCCAAAAAAGCCCGGTGTAGATAGGGTTAAATACAAATGTAATTCCCTATGTACGTTTTTTTACGACTAATTGCATTTTGACGTCTTAATCCCGTCATAAGGATATCAAAATTACATAAAAGGAAAATAATACATAATTCCATGCAAATCTACTGATATTAGACCAAGTCGTTTAAAAGTTACGGGGGGGGGGGGGGCTAGAGTACCATGCCGGGCTTCCTTCATGTTAATCCCTAATTGACCAAGGTCTCTCCAGAGCATACTCCTCCAAGAGGGAACAAGTGACTCTTTTGGTATGGAATGTTGGGTTTGACTTCTTCTTTTAGCTCCATGAAAAATGGAGGCAGTGTTTTGGGACAGGAACTATCTAAAATGTTTAACATATCAATTTATAGCTAAGGTATAAAACCTGCTCGCCAAAAATTTTCCTCCATGTCACTGACGAAGTGTATAGGATTCTACGTGAACCGTCTGACCGTATTCAAAATCATATCCAGTTGCTTAAGTAGTTACTATTTAGCTTGTTTCATTGAATGCAAGTCTAACCTTTATTGACGTATGGTGGGAACTTTATACTTCTAAATTGAAAAGTTAGTTAAGTGTGAGCATCACATAAGTTATTTAAATTTGTTGGTCATTTGCATAAAATTCACTTTATTCATGTGTGAGGTTACCAATATCTAGTTTTTTTTTCTACAGTTCGAGGGATAAAGATGGCTGAAGACATCATCACCGAAAACGAAGCCTCGAAACTGAGTTTGACGCATATACGTAAAGATGATGGAAACCATATGCTTGATACTACTGAATCTGCAGTTGATACGGGACAGGCAATCCAAAATGCCTCAGCTGATGTCGATGTTAATCCAAATACAAATAAAAACAAAAATGAAATTGTGTCTTCGAAATCAAACATAAATCGTATCCCTAAGCAAAATTCAGGATACACAACAAACATATTAAGTAGTTCTAATTCTTGCACCAACCCAAAATACGCAACAAGAATTGCAACTAAAACAACGAACAAAGATAATTATGGCAAAAACACAATCCCAAAAAGCGACTCCGAGGCTGAGATTCCTGAACACGTCTATATCATAGACGATAATACCAATTTGGACCCCTCTATGGCTTATGGTGTCGCATATGAATCCCCCAACCCAGTGTACATGTCAGAATGCAACTCAAATGAACATGATGCTGACAACGTGGTTCCTGAAAACGATAACAAAGGCAACTCAACTAAACATAATGTTGACAACGTAGTTCCTGGAAATGATGACAAGGACATACACAAAAACAGACATATCCCGAGTACAGATCCGAAAATACGAGACGCCCTGAACGAGAATCCGATGTTCGTCCCACCTGTACCACAACAAGCACGTTGCCGTAAGTTAATTTTTTTTGGTTCAGATATAGCTTCCTGTAGTCTCATAAAAACAAACATTTTTAATTTATTTTATGACCGTTTAGATTTTATAAGTTGCTGATTACAATAATTATTGTTACGGCGATGGATCCATAGTCGTTTGGGGTAAGGTGGCCAAAGCTTAAAGGAAAGTAGTATTCCATACATATTCCCGTATCTTGTGATTGAATGGTTCCACCATTATATTTTAGAGATCACATTTGTCCGAGGCTATTTTTCCTAAGATTATGATAACATTTTTTTCGGCCGAAAACGACTATTTTTCTGTAATTTTTGGTTTACAAAACGACATACACATATTTTTAAAATAATGGAACGTACGAATAATTAAACAAAAAAGGACTCGGACAGTTTTGATACCAAAGAGATAATAAGTAAAACTAGGGTACTATAGATATCAATACTGCTATTTTGAGCTGTGGCTATAACCGTAAATTTCATGACCCGATCAGCACAAGCACCCACCAAGAATAAAAAGTTCGTTACGGTGTGTTTACATTGAATAGTCGCAAATAACCATAGGTTCAAACGCGTGCGTTCGATTCGAATTACGTGATAAAACATCATCGAACATCGTTCAAATGCGGCTGAACACAAATAATCGAGCGTGACTGGGACACCTTAGCTCAATTGAGTACCTGATCAAATTGACAACGATGTTCCATATTTGAACAATGAAGTTTTTTTTTCGAATACCTATTTCAATAGTATATATTCTTTGTGGGATGTTAAGAAACATTTGGAATTAGTGTAATAGTTCTAACTGTGTGTCTAAAGTGTCGATGAAGTCCATTATATAACTTAGAGTTCTTTTCAATAGCTGGCTGTTTGTAATGACTTTTAATAACACAAAACCATTTATAGACACAGGGGCCTTGCTACATTTAAGATGGCTATTATATGTATTTTCTATGCACTAGACATTGCCTGTATGTATGCCCGAATGCGTGCCTCATTTTTACTGGCACTTTATTTGACGTTCCCATCATATGTATTTTCAGATTGCACTTATGGCAATATTGGCTTTGCCGTGATAATAACGGCCTTGTTGGTGGCATTGATCTTTTTCGGAACCTGGCTTTATTTCAACAACAATGTTCAGCAAGTTCAAAAGGTAGGAAAACGGTCTTTATTCCGTTTTGAGATGTCTATGCGTATGTCTGTGTGTCATGTAAAGCATGTTGATGTCATTTTAGAACGGCATCGTTAATCTTAATCATATAACATATAACAGTGGAAAGTAACGTCCGTATTTATATTCGCCTCAGGTTTTGTTCACTGTATGTAATATAAAAACGAGAATCTCTCCTATTTACAGCCTGCTTTGGGGACGTCCTACACCAATGGTCACCCTGCTGAGAACACTACCTACACCATTGGTCACCCTGCTGAGAACACAACCTACACCATTGGTCACCCTGCTGAGAACACTACCTACACCAATGGTCACCCTGCTGAGAACACAACCTACACCATTGGTCACCCTGCTGAGAACACTACCTACACCTATGGTCACTCTACCGTGGACAATCCCTACTCCAATGGTCATCTTGCTACGGACACCACCCACAAACATGGTAACCCCTGTGTACATGTCAATGTCACCTACACCCATAGTCACCAACATATGAACACTACCTACAATCACTCCATTCACTTGGCTGCCTACTATTTGTATTTGCAGCAGCACGTTTTTTAAATGTATCTTTGCACATATAGTTGCTGTGGTGTTGATTTTTATGTGGTGGGTAGGTGTATAAAGAATGCTTAGTTGGTGAAAATTTCAGCCTTCTATCTGTTTGTTTTGAACCTGCAATGTTATGTCCTTTGTGGATGTTTGTGTGCGGCGAGCATCGTAAGAACCTTTGGATGGGTTGCGATAATATTTGTAACGTGGTTAGGTGTTGTGCTCTTCATGGGCGTGAAACAATTTTTTGCCATCTGGTGGTTGACAATGCTATTTCAGAAGTTGTTTTTTGTTTTGTTTTAAGTAAACTTGTGTGAACAACCATTGGATGGATTGCGATGATTTTTGAGGTGTTAATTCTTTTGCTCTGGAAGAACTAACATCAGCTTGGACCACTTAGCTGGTTGTTTTGGAATTGCAGGGGCATTGTTGTCAAAACTGTTCGAGGAACTCAAGAAAGGAATAATGGATTGTCATGATGTTTGGTATGCTGGTAGGTTAGATAAGGATGTACGAAGTGATATATGAATTATGCAAAGTAGGATATTTGACTAATTATTTAGAATATCTTATCATAGTAGCTGTTATCATGTATTTTCTGTCCTGGACATGTAGCCTTGACATTTAGGAGGAAGGTATCTTGTGACATCAGGACAAGGTGTGCCAAGTTTGAGCCCCTAACATTTGTTTTTGGAACTGCATTCCAATGAGGATGACTAAAAAAAGTCAATGCATTCCAATGGGGATAACTGAAGAAAGGAACGAGAGATTGCTGTCATTTTAGGCAATGCAGGTAGTTTAGATACGAGATACGAGACTGAAATAGACATTCATTTCTTAGGTCAACCTCTGAGGCAGTACATTTTATGGACACTCCTCGTGCACAAGACATCAGAGTGGTTTCATTTACGCCGGCTATGTGCCAGTTCACAGTTATGTGGGTGGCAGAGTCAGCTCAGAAGGATGTGAAGACGTAATATTCACAAGTAGATGTGAGGAGGAAATCTCCAAGAATATGTGAGGAGGTAAGCTCCTAGCAGATGTGAGGATGTAACTTCCAACCAGATGTTAGGAGGTAATGTCCTAACAGATGTTAGGAGGCAATCTCCAAGCAAACGCGTTGCTTCATTCTAAAAGCTTACACTTACCAACATTGCTTTCTTCCTCCTTTCATAGACTATTACACATGTTCCCACCAGGACCCCACTATTACACAAAACACTAATTTTTTTTACACAAAACACCGACCTTCCTTACTTCCACTCTGGAGGCATGAGGTCTGCGAACTCTTGTTGGAAAATAGAATTCAGGCGATGTGGTTTACAAAATCGTCTGTGAACAGGAAGGAACTGACAAGGAGACATAAGTCTGTCTACAATGTTATTCGAAAACATAGTGTAAGGTAGGATTGTTCCGCCCTGTCCCTCACCCCAAGGATACTCGTTTGAAAGGAGGCTCAGACAAGGACTGCTCTGAAGTGTAACTGTATTCTTGGAAACATGTGTAGACCTGAACTAGAACCGGATATCGTCAACTCTGACCCCCACCTGGGCCATACCATTTGTCTTGGGGGTTTGGACTCTTACAATAGTAGGCCATACTAAAACGTACTACGGCATTCATCGCACCCCCCCCCCCCCCTTGAACACTAAAACACACCCAGTAACTTTCTAGCAAGGACAGGTCAACGACAATTACTACGGTGTGTATAGCCCGAACAAGTGGCGGGCTATTCTTACCCTGTCTATCATGTAGATGTCATAAACACACACCAAGCAGGCACTGTGCGGGAGTTCACACAAACAGTTGATCCATACTACAACTCCTGTATTAGTTAAGCTATAGAACTGTAGATATGTAGATGCCATACTTTGTACCTCGTACAGTTGTTGTGCAAAAATTAAAGTTATCCTATATAACCTCCTTGTTCTATTTATAACAGTTTAAAAAGTTTACTTGATGACCAAACGGTGAGGAGACTAGAGAGATCTTACGACTTCAAATTTTTGAAATGATGGACCTGAAACAATTTCTGTCTCGTATTATTAGCACGCGCTCCGTCACTTCAGTTGTATTAGCACGCCTATACATATAGAAATGTATCGTGACGTAGACTTTTTAACTTATGGTCTCGGGTTCGAATCCATGTCGGTGTACTTTCTTTTTTTTTCGATAATATTTCACTATTTATCACTCATACGGTGTTTCATATTGAAATTTTGCTTTCATAAGGGTTTGTTTTTGTGTACATTTCATAATAACCTTCTTGATACTATCTATTTGCGCTATTACAGTGTATTCATTGAAATATATTGAAGTGATACAGGTTGTTTATTGGTGAAACATTACAGATCTGGCGGTGTGGTTTACAAACATGTATTCGCAACTCGTCTGTGAAAAGGAAACAAACGAAAAAGAGACCTTGCAGACAATCCTAGTTAAATGCGTACAATATATATATACAGTCTTCATACATACCTTGTAACGTTAGTTGTAATTCGAAAATTGAACGTAAAAGAATCATGATACGCAGTTCTAACTCAGTACAAGGTTTGTTATTGTTATTGTTATAGATTCTGCGGCCTCCGCCACCGGTACATGGCTGGTACGAAAATCTTCTTGGAAGTTGATTGTCTCTGTCGAATTTCTTATTCCGTCCACTGGCAAGTGTGATCCCGCAAACGCCTTTGATGGGGACCCTAGAACCTACTGGGTCCCATGTGCTTCTCGAGGGAAGGGGTACTATTACATAGGCGTGAACCTCAAGGCACCCCACACTCTGACCCGCGTTGCAGTCAACAACTACGGAGACACCAGGCATGATATCGCAGCGTTCAAGTTACAAATCTTGTCTAATCTTATATTTACACGGACCGTCTTGACCGTTACAAACGTGAAGCCAGGAACGAAGGATCGCCAGGAGTTTGGCGGTTTCCAGGCAACAGCGTGGTACTGGCGTTTCCTGATCACAAAGACTCACTCGCATCAAAAGCCAAGGCTCACTGAGCTAAGCTTCTACGGAATCCAAGCCACTTCAGATGGTTGGTTTTGAACAGAACATCTTTCGGTATAATAAAACCAGCTGCTATATTACAAATGTCATCATCATGAAATGTAAAGTGTGAAGAGTCACATACAAAGCGTCAAACGTCACGTATTTCATAGAACTAATTTTTTCCCTGAATTAACCCTCAAACCCCCGAGTGGGGTTCATTTGGACCCCGGGCGTAAATTTTGAAGTGTCATTTGAACATTTTTGATCTGAGGCAAAATTCCTTCCGTGACTTTGTCAGTCAATATCTGAAATACCTTCTCCTAAGTTTTTTTACGAAGATTGGTACAATAGTGTGGAAACTATAAAGAAAGTTCAGTCCGTCTGGGGTCCAAAGGGACCCCATCAAAAATGTGTCATCACCATATAATGTGACGATATTATGACGTCATTTAGGTAACAAGGGCGGCCATCTTGGATTTTGACCATTGACGTCATGAAATTAGCTTTAATTACATATTTTGAATCATGAAAATTACATAGAATTTCATAGAATTCAATTTTTTAAAAGAAAACAAGTGTAGTTTATCAAGAAAACATTGTTTAAATCAAAATTGGCAAATTTTGGCAAAAATATGCCTGTCACTATTTCGTTGCCTTGGCAACCCCAAAAATGATAAACTTATTTTATTGAGTAAAATCTTTTGTTAACAGCATTTTCTGATGAATTACCAAGTTTCGTAGCTTAAGCAATAGCCGTTCATGAGTTATGCGACATAAAATTTGCTGAAGGCCTCCAAATTCCCCTCTCTGGTTAGAATAGGTTTAGTGCAAAACGTGTTCCTTCTGATCTTTTGGAAAAATCATGATGATGAGCTGGAATTAGCAACACGCTAACATCTCACAATATTCCTCTTGCATTAACAAAGCAATGTATGTACAATGATCACCGATAAGAGTTGGAACTGAGCTTTTATGAAAAAATCACTTGAGGTCCTAAGGGAATTTCAATTTAAAGCATCTTTCTAACAAAAGAAACAGAAAGTCTAGCCCCTTAAAGTAAAGATAAGATAAAGATTTCTTTACACATACAAAGAGCATATGGGCAAAGTACATTTTCTAAAAACTAGATCTATTGAAATATATAAAATACAATTCGACATATCAATTAACAAAGGAAGCTCTTTTCAACAAAATTGACTTAATGAAAACTTCTTAACATACATATTTACTGTAACAGTTAAATAAAATTTCCCAATAGACCTACCTGTTAGGTCACCTTGCAGAGTGAAGATTGCAATCAAAAATGTCTTGGTAACATTTTCAACTACCATTAATGGCTGGCTGCTATTGACCTGTTTGTAATGTGAATTTCAAAATGCATTTATTTTGAGCAGCTGCCCAGTTTTTAAATCCCCCCCCCCCTAATGTTGATCACCAGATGCATGATGCAATCCTCCCCTTGACCAATCAGAGCACAGGTTACTTGAGACTAACCAATCAGAGATTAGGATCATGCAAAAACAATGGCCGCCGATCTTGCTGGTTTGGAAGCTGTGAGATAGAAAATTACAGTTCCTTGTGGCAAAAATGCGGCTTATCTTTGCCACAAAAACAGAAATTTGATGAAAAGGAAAAGCAAGGAAGAGAATTTTGCCGAAATGTTGGCAGAAATCACTATAAATCACAGGGTAGGAGCCCTTTAAAAGCTCATGCACCGGCGATCACAATGTGACTCTATTGTTCAGATTGTTGTTTCTTCACAGTCTTCATTGCCTTGAAAGACATTCTTTTTATGATATTACTGTATGCGAAAGTCGATGACATCTATTGTTCACATGCATAACAATAGAGTCAAAACAAAGGAGTCTGATTTTTGATGCCAACCCAAGCCTGCTTAAAACAAAGAAAGGTGAGTCTGTCGAAAGTTTTACCCATTTCTCAGACAAATGTTTGACCTCGCAGGCTCAAACTTTAACAAATTCGGATTATCTTTCTTGTTACTTGTCCAAGAAAAAAAGACCCTATATTTGAAAATCGGGGGAGTGGCGCTAGCATTTTTGGGAGTGGCGGAGCGCCATTGCAACATTCTCCAGATTGCAACATTATAGATTAGTCAAGAATAATTCATACCAAGGGGAATTAGGTCTGGATAATTTTCACGTCTTATAAGCTATACCTTTTGAAAGCACCATCGAATTTAGTAATATCTAACATGCGTCGATGACAGTTAATCATCTGGTAATGCAAAACGCCAAAAGGCAGTTACCTAAGCAACTGGATATGATTTTGGAAACAGCCATCCGTTGACAGTGACACGGGAGAAGTCTTGTTGGAGAGCCTTTTTATATATCCTAGCTGTGAATTGATATGAAAAGGAGATGTAGCTGTAGAACAGGTTTATCCTAACTGAAATCGCACCACTGTACTTACATGTCATTATTCCGCCACGTATTTGTGATACTGTCCCATACAACCTTCGCGCAAACCAAAACTTCCCTTACACTGCCTGTAAAACTGAAAAGTATAAAAGATCCCTCTTACCTTCAACTGTTCACTTGTGGAACGAACTGCCTGCAAATGTTAAAGCCCCCTCACGATCAACATTTAAAAAAAAGAGCTGGACTCATTATTCAACAAGCCGACAAAACACTCACATTTCTCTCATGGCCTAGGTCGCTCCGCAGTTCATATAACAAGGCTCCGTCTAAACTTTAGTCAGTTATACTACCATCTTTTTCAACACCACTGTATTGATTCTCCCACATGTAAATGCGGATATCATTGTGAAACTACTGAACATTATCTTCTACACTGCACACTCTATACCAGCCAAAGAAGTGCTATGTTATCGGCTGTCTCCAATATAATAGTAGACCTAAAACACCTCAACGACACTGCTTTATGTTCTTTACTGTTATCCACGTCTCTTTCACATCTACAAAACTGTACTATTTTTGAAATTGTCCATACTTATATCCATTGCACAGGCAGGTTCTCCAAATCGATTTAGCACCTACTTCTCTTGTCCTAATGTACTTTTCTGTTATCCATTTTGTACTTATGTATGTATGTGGTTTGATATTCTTGTTTTATGCCTATGTTTCTTGAGTAGAGGGCTTAATAAAAGCAAATTATGTTTTCTGCCGAATACTCTCAAAATATATGTGTATAAAAAAATAAAAAAATAAAATTGATATGCAAAAAAAAGGCAGGAAGACAAATCTCTAGTTGTCAAAGGAAACAATTATAAGATAAGTTAAGACTACACTCGGCACAAAAAGTTTGGAATATCAACTTTAGTATATCATATTTCCGTTATTTATGCATCAATTTCAATGTATTATATATCAATAGAAAGCTTGTGTGATGTTCTTTCCTATGGTATCAAACTTATTATGATTATAAACACATGAAACGAGCACAAGGCCTGCTTACGTGAGTGGGTCACGAAAAAAAAGTGCCCAAATTCCCCTACTTCTGTTCAACACTGCATCGTCCTGTTGATATTGGCGCGTGTGTCACTGGTTCAATCAATCCTCTTTTCACCTCACATTTTGTATACGGAACACGCAAGGTTTTAGCATACTTGAGTAGAGTTCATCTGCCCTTTCGATAGTTGGATGGCAGAATCAAAGCGTGGATGCGGCAAGGAGAACCGCACGCTGACAAGGCAAGAGTAACTTTCGGCATTTGCTGGTGGAGGCAGCGTCATGGTGTGGAGCGGTATAACCACCATAGGGTAAACATGACTCGTCATCATTCAAGGGAAATTAATGTGGTGACATATAGGGACACCATCCTCCATCCAGTAGCAAAATTCTACCTCTTCAATATTGGACCAATTGCCATTCTGCAAGATTACAACACCAGTCCACACAGAGCAAGGACCATTGGATGCTGGAGTACAGTCTTAGGGTGGAAAAGCCTTCCTACGGCTTATGACTAGCACTCGATTGATCACCTCTTGCCATGGTTCAGATTTTTTGCTTGAATAAAGAGTAATAGTAGCTTTGATTGACATGTCCTGTTTATTCAACTTGCCTTCATTCACAAGTCAATACTGACGGAAGAAAATGAGCAGAATGGTGTGATTGACTTTAGTAGGGTAATTTTGGCACTTTATCTTTAGGACCCCCTGTACGTAAGCGGGCCTAGTCCTCGTTCCATGAATTTACACTCATAAAATACTCTACTCAGATATGCTAAAAGAAACTTGGATGTTCTGTATACCAAACGTTGGGTGATAAAAGGATTGATTGAATCATTGTCACCCGCGGCCATAACAACGGTTGAACCGGACGATACAGTTTTGAACAGAAACGGGGGAATTTGGGCACTTTTTTTTCGTGACCCACTCACTCACTCTTTCCAATGGTATCAAACTCATTAACAATGATAATGAGTTTGATACCATTGGAAAGAAAATCAGACAAGCTTTCTATAGATATATAATATATTGAAATTGATGCAGAAACAACATAAATATGATCAACCGAAGTTGATATTCCAAACTTTTTGTGCTGAGTGCAAAGGAGCTAGGTCCCACGTGCCATGTCGGATCTAAGCTAATCTATTCACTACGTCTTACTTTTCTATAGCACTAATTATTATTATTTGTCGTTGTTGCTGTTTACACAACGAACAAAACAATCTTAGGAGATTAATTGATGACTCGCATTGAGGTATAAATGTTTTTTTTTATTATAATTGTTTCTCAACACTAATCAGCGAATAACGCATTCTTTAGAAATAGATGAAAATTAGAAAAAAAACACTATTACCGTGAATTGTCAACTGTTCTGTACTAGTATATAGCGTTTGGAACCGCAATGTGAAATTTACATCTTTTTTCTATGTACATAAGTAAATTCTTGACGTATGTGACTGCATCTGTATCTGCGAGCAGCGACACCGAGTGCTACAGTACAATGTAAACGAGTCAGAAATGTCACGTAGAAGGTGACAGACGGTCAACAAAACGTCAATTTTTTCATCAACAATTATTTATTCAATAACAGTAATATGTATTTTTACATATTTCTGTGATAAAGATTTGAAAATGACAGCTTATTTCAACATGATTGTCGGTCCAAAGTGTCAGATCAAATCTGGTACTTTTTACTATTATTTTTCGTTGATGCTGTTTAAGGCTAACAAAAACAACAACAAAATCTTAGGAAATGCTAAATTAGAGTTAATGACCCGTCTAGAGGGTAAATAAAGCTTCCGAGTGAGCGAAGCACCAATGAACACGAACACGCATCATTTAGATGTTGATGAAAATATACATCGCTATTACTGTTAATTATGAAATGTTGCATGTACTAGTATATAGCGTTTGGAACCGCAATGTGAAATTTACATCTTTGTCTATGTACTTATATAATGGAAATTATTTATGTATGTGACAGCATCTGTATCCTGACGCAGCGACACCTAGTGCTGCAATACAATGTAAACAAGTCAGAAATGTCACGTAGAAGCTGACAAACGGTCACCAAAACGTCGGTGTGAATGAAGCAGTGATATCTAAGTGAATCTTCATTTTATATCAATTAAAATAGTGTGTAATTTATTGTATTATTATAAAAAGAATTCAAAATGAAATCTTATTTGAACAAGATTGCCGATCCAAAATGTCGGATGAAAGCTTCTTGATTTACTATATTGTATAACGTTTATGTGGTAGAGTCCATTCCAAGTCACCATGAGGTTTTTTAGGTGATATTTGCAATTAGTCTGAATTATTTTGAATAAAAGAATATCTGAGCCACAATAATTAAATTCTTTAAAAAAATTGACTTAGGAAATACTCATCTATTTGAATTCCTTTGAATATTTTAGAAACATTATGAAAGTAACTGTACAAAAATATCTTTATTTAGAATAATTGTGAAACCTCTGTGTGATTATTTCATGTTTACAAGTAAACTTTACCAAATTGTAAGATTAGTTCATTGTCCCCGTAAAAGTAAGCCCTATTGTTGCCTCTGTATATTTTTAGATTTCACTACTGGGAACTGGTGGATCCTTTGTGGTGGGCCATTGTTACATGGCACCCAACCATACTTTGCAAGGATGTGTGAATTGCTTTCTTCCCAGCCCACTGAACCATTTACAAAAAATGGTAGAAAATGGTAAATAATGGTGGAATGCTATTATAATTATTTAGAAACCATTAGAAGTATCCAATTCCTCACCATGGATATTTCCAAAGTTTTACAGGACCAGGGAAATATTTGTAAAGTTGAAACAGTGTTAAAGATATTTCTGAAGTATCAAATGTCCTAGACATTTAATTACAAAACTTTAAAATCAATTCTAAACAATGGCAACAAACATCCTCTTGGTGTCTTGGAATTGACTCTACTGTTCACTACTATTATTTGTCGTCGTTGCTGTTTTTACGGTGAGCGAAAAATTTTAGGAGATGCTACATTAGAGTTAATGACCCGCAATGTGAAAATATACAACTTTGTCTTTGTACACAATTAAATCATTTACGTATGTGACAGTATCTGTATCTGCAGGCAGCGACACATTGTGCTGCAGTACAGTGTAAACAAGTCAGATATGTCACGTAGAAGGTAACAGACGGTCACCGAATAGTCGGTGTGAATGAAGCAGTTTTTGTGTACGGTCACCGAAACGTAGGTGTGAATATGGTTGTGTCAAAAGAGTTTATTTACTCGTACAATACTGTAGATGAAGATACATATTTTCTCCCACGCTCGTATTCAACGCTGCGAAGAAGCCAAAGGTTTAGATTGTGGGCTTAATCAATCCACAAATAAAATATATGGAATCCACAGCTGTCATTTTGTTTTGTTTGTTTTGTGTTTGTCTCAATTACCTCAACAAATCGTATTAAGTTGTGTGAGCACGCTCCTGTGTGCGTTTCTATACAGCGTTACTTACTGTATCCTAGTTAGCTAGTATTTTCTACGGTTACTGGGGCTAAAGTAAGACGCAAGCTTACTATTTAAGGGTAAAATTTTGCCACAATGGTGATACGTTATGCCAAAAGAATCTTTAAAATATACCTCGTTTGGTTTGCGGTTAGGGTGTTGAGTTTACCCCCTACAGTGCCGAGGCGAGTGATCAAGAAGTTTTTGGCCTCACCCAGAAATAACAAGCACCACTCAGATTTTGAGGCACAACTTCATAGTATGAAGCCTTTTATCAATATCCCCCAAATTACAAATCATTGGAGTCATCACTTTCCCGCCGTTCGTTTTTTCTAAATAAGAAGGTAAGTGGCGAGGAAAATAAGGGTGAAGTGTGATCAGACAATTTGACCCTCATACCTTCGGTTTTTTTTATTGGTATATATATAAGACAAGACACCATCATGGTAAATGCACTCTAGCAAAGCTAATATTAACATTACCACTAGGACATTTGAAAATAAAATAAAGAAAGGACAAACAATGTGAGATCAAATAGAATAGTAGTACAACAGTGGGGTGACGGATCCAACAAATAAATATATATACATACATACAAGATTTTAAAGGAAAATGTTCAATCAGTTTGAAAACGGTTGGTCTGGAGTATGTATGTGTGTAAACTGCATAATATGGGTATTTGTTTCTGTTGTTAAATTGGGTGAACCCCTGAGTAAAGGTTGAGTTAAGACTGGGTCAGACGAAGTTTTCAAATCAAGGGTTAAATGGTCTTGAAGATTGCAGAGAAGGGGTTTTCTAAGTTGGTTGTAGTACAATAAATAGTGGACAACGCTTTCACATCGGGAGCCACAGCTATAAGAAGGACTATCGACTAAATTGCGTGTGTATACTAGTAAGCTAAAGTTCAAACTACAGGTCCCGATGCGGAGGCGTGTGAGTAAAACGCAGGCGTACCTGGGGCCATGACTAAAATGTGAGTTAGGGGAAGGGCGAACTGATTTTATTAAGTAATTTTTGTTGAAGGATTAGATGACCGTACAGCTATGTCAAGACCATTCCGGTGATATGTAGCATTCGGAATAAAGGACCTTTGGTAACGAGTTGTGGTACAAGTCGGTGGCTGTAAAGGCCCCCTCTCACTTGAAGTGCGGCACGCTTGCGGCATTGCTGCGTTCGAAAACGCAGATGTACCGCCACGGAACCTAGAGGTGCCGCAAGCAAACCTAGAGGTGCCGCAAGCAAACCTAGAAGTGACGCAAGCAAGCGCGACGTTTTTTAAAAAGTTTAACAATAACGCAAGTGGCAAGATGCCGCAACAGTGCCGCAACAGTGCCGCAACAGTGCCGCAACGGTGCCCAAACAATGCCGCAACAGTGCCGCCAACATGCTCCAAACAGTATCAAGGATATATTTTGCCTATTTTACACCAAGAATCAAAAGTAAACATCATTTTATCACCGAAAAACTACTTTAGATGCATTTCTAATAATTTTACAGTGGTTTTCGATCCAGTAAAAACACTGCGAATTCCACAAAACTTACCTTGTATCCGTATTCAGAGTTAACTTAAAAATACATCTTTTGATTTATTTAATTGGAAGTAGGTCAGTCTTTTATACTTGAAAACAAAAAATAAGTAACTGGTTTATCGATTAACCTACGGATGTAGAGAAAAAGATTATCGTACAACGTTCAAAAAGAAATTATTTATGTTGGATGATAACGAGTTTGCGTTTGCGTTATAACGTTACAAGCTAATCATTGCTGGTAGCCTGCCGCCGATAAAATACAAAATTGCAGTCATTCAGACCCATGGGCCATATTTTTCTCACTTTTTACAAATATGATAGACTTAGACATCAATAGGCTGGCAAGCCATCCGCCGACAATAAAAACACTCCGCGTCACACAAAATAAGTATGAAATATCAAGCATTTTCATTTTAAAAATTTGCAAAATTGGTGAATAAACATATTAACATACATAATTACACATAACGTTACATGGTGCAAAACGTACACATCGATTCAAATCTGGTATATGCTTCGTGTCCGTTCATTTGGGTCATTTGCTTTACAGTAAAAGTCGTTGAAGGTTATTTATAGCATATGTATCATATAATTCATTATCATAAGGGGAATCTTTTCATTATAAATCTCATTTTGGGCATTCTCATCATTTTACAGTGATTTTTCATAAATTGACAACGCTGCAATTGCCAATAACATGTTCATTTAGTTTAGAAACGCAACCGTGCCGCACGTCAGTGTGAGTGCAAGACAAAATCGGCGAAATTAACACAGCAGTGCCGCAGTGAACGAACGCAGCAATGCCGCAAGCGTGCCGCACGTCAAGTGAGAGGGGGCCTTAAATTGTGTTTGTTACGAAGATCGTAGGGAGTAGAGGCAGAGATTTCAGGAGTGATCAACTCCTGAAAATAATGACGAGTGTGACCATGAACAATGTTATGAAACATTGTCAAAGAGTGAATATGGCGACGGTCAGACAGTTTTTCCCACCCAAGTCCAGAAAGGAGTGACAAATATGAGGATCCTCTCACAGCACCTGATACTGTGAGTGAGCACTCATATTGTACTCTTTCTATACGTCGGGAGTCCGATATAGTGCAGCCATATGCATGCCATACTATGTCGGCATACTCAAGAAGTGGACAAATGAAGGACTTTTAGATAACTTCGAGTACATGTCGTGGCCATTGGAATTTAAGTGTTGTTCAGTGTGGAAACACGTTTTGATACTTTGGCAATCATGTGTGTAATATGTTTTTCTCAAGACATGGTGGACGTGAGAAAAACACCAATGTGCTTGTGGTCTTTTACAGATTGAATGACACAATAATGAGGAAAAAGGAGAGGATGGCAAGGGGGATCGATTTTCCTGGAAAAACACATTTCCTCAGTCTTTAAAGGATTCACTTTCATAAGCCAAGTGGAAGCCCAAGATGATATCTTACTAAGATTAGAATTTATACTTGACGCAGTTTCGGTTGGGCTATCCATCATATCTACTGAAGAACTGTCATCTGCAAAGAAAAACGGGCAAGATGATAAATCGCCCACCATATCATTGATGTAAACAAGAAATAAGAGGGGGCCTAATACAGAACCCCATGGTACGCCTGCGCGAATATTACACCAATCTGAATGCTGGTCATCAACAACTACTCTTTTAACACGATCAGAGAGGTAGCTGAGGAACCAATTTAGAACCGGACCCTCGACCCCATTTCTTTGAAGCTTGAAAATAAGGCCTTTATGCCAAACTTTGTCAAATGCACATGAAAAATTCAAATGGACCGCTTGGACTTCTCTATTAGAGTCAAGAGCTTCAAGAATTTTGTCAGTTACACAAACAAGTTGGCCTACTTAAGAAGGCAACCAGGCGGTTGTGATAATTAAATTAGACTTGGCTAGTGATAACTGATTGACTAGTTTATTTCTAATAAGACGATATGAAGACCAATGAATAGGGCTGTTCGTTAACTTGGCTTTCTTATGCAGCTTGTCTCTCTGGTGCATTAAGCGTCTAATTTTAGGTAAAATGCAAGGTTTGTCATGAGGTCTAACGAGAATGTCCTTATTAGGCACACTTTTGGCTCAGACGAGAAGAGTGCCAGCAAGCTGTGATCGATTTTGGAATAATCCCAGATGGTAAGGACATAAGGACGAGGGGGCTTGAGTGACAAGTTAATAGTAGCGACTGTGGTGGGCTGTGGTGGTATCCGGAGAGGGGAGATAACACAGAGGTAGACTTGATAAGTTTTTTTCTCGTTGATGAATAGAAGGTCAATCAGGGAGGGAGACCGTGACAAATCTCACGTTGGCTCCTTGATCACCTGTGTGAGATTTAACATTTTAGAAGCTTGAAATAGTTTTGTGCCGACCGAAGTGATTGGGTCATGGGCCCACCATGCCTCGTGTTTGGCATTAAAGTCACCTGTGACAATGATGCCATGGTGTTGAGAGGATTCAGCTGTGAATACTGAGTCACTAAACAAGTCGACAAATTCATCAACAGTTTTGGAATCCTGGCCAGGTGGCCGGTTATAGACAGAAAAGAGTAAACGGCTGCGTCCTACAAAGAGTTCAAGACAAATGCATTTAACAGACGGGGGGTCCAGATCTGAGCGTCGCTCGACGCTATCTGGTCAGATATGTAAATGAGGACCCCACCACCATGCCTATTTCTGTCGCGACGGACTGGCAACTGAAAACCGTCAAGAGAAATTGCAAAAGAATCGACAGAATCTTCCAACAAAGTTTCTGATACAGCAATAACATCGAGGTTGAGTCTAACAGCTTAGGTTGCAGAACAATTGTCCACTTTTTTTCGTTATCTCTTATCTAACGTTACTGGTTGCAACATAATGATCACAATAATTCGAATTTTGGTACACATTCGTATACGACTTTATACATGTGCGCGGGGTTATCAATTAGTCCTCGGCTTTACCGAGAAATAATAAGCACAGCTCAGATTCCGAAGCATAGGTGTCAAGTATAAAGTCTTATATAAATATGTACCAAAATTCAAACTAGAGTTCGACGAAATCATACCTTTGCCAAATGAACCAGGTTTGTTATGTAGACATAAGTATGCTACTCATTACATATAATTATATTTGTTATTTGATTAAGTCACACCTCTATGAGTGCAAGACTGCAAGCAAAAGCATGTGCTAAGATGATTTCATTTTGGTAGTCTAGAGCTGAGGTACAATGTTTTCTGAAATTCAGAATTTTTTTTTTTCTGAAATTCAGAAAAATAGAATCCGTGAACCAAGACATTGAATTGGACAGGCCTGATGTTATCTTGATAACAGTCAATGCTCTGAGCAACCTGATACTCGAGAGTAGCAAGGACGTTGGTACTGTAAGGCCAAATTGCAGGTGGAAGATGACCCGGAAACACAAATACACAGGCACACTCCAAACTATATCTCCATTTGTCATGGAACTAACTATTAACAAAACCGCAGAAGTTCAAAACACATGGGATCAACCTATCCTAAATTTTCCTTCAACATAAGTCTGCTCTAGTTGGTAAAAGTGATTGGCACCCAGGGGGCAGGAAGCAAGGCTGGGTCAGCCTGCAAGCTTGATCTACTTGCCTGGTACTGAAAAGTTGTCAATAAGACATGTCCAATCATAGGTAAGGAGAGACAGTGGATTTATAAACTTCTAAAATTGACAATGCAAATTAGCTGTTAATTTTAGGCATGCAGGTAGCTTAGGCAAAGACGTTTATAATGATATACATGTGATGCAAATGAGTACTAAATTTGCATAATTAATGAGGAAATTGTATAATGTCATTGTTTTCAATAACTGGACTTCAATAAATGTAACACATGTTAATTATGATAGATGGAATATAATCAGACATCAAATATGGTAATGGGAAACTGATTTGCATAATTTATGTGAGAATTGCAAAACCTCTTTTAAATATGATCAATGATAAGAATTTTATTATTGTGACATGTGTACGTTACTCTGAAGAACAACACCATGCATAAATTATGTTAATGTTTGTTGATTGCATACAATTTACAAAAGCTCTAAATATTCACGGAGGTATGAGGTCGCCGAACTCTAGTTTGACTTTTTTTTTAATAATTACATATCGCAGCCTAAGTGCGATTAACAGAAGAAAGTCAGAGCCAGATGCACAGATGACTCCAACATCATTTCATAGAAAGATCTGTGTAGCTCATACTTTTTTAAGAAAGATCTGTACATGTTGCATTCCTGCGTCTATGATCGTCTCAATATTTTTGTACACTAACGTTTTAGACAGTAAGGGAACTTTGATGCTGACAGTTACCATACAAGCCTTTAATATGCGTCGCTGTGTTCTTGATTGCCGTATCTGAAATAACTACGGTGTATATTTCGAATTCGATGCCTGCGGAGACGCCCATGTGTTTGCTATTTGCCATTAAACACAACGGAAACGATTTATACTACTAAGTATGCATCGGGCATGTTTTGAGTTGGTACTCTTCTCAGCAACCACCTGTCCAAATCGACCGCTTTTTCCCGGTCCCCCGGGTGGTCGTCTTGGGCAGGTTTGACTGTATATCTTATATTCTAATCGATCGATCAAAATCAGCTGGCAATATGTGTGTGTGTGTGTGTGTGTGTGTGTGTGTGTGTGTGTGTGTGAATTTAACACAAGATATCCGTTTTCCTTGGCGCTATACAACATTTACACTATAACACCGTTTGTGCAAGGTGCTGAAGAACATTCACAAATGGAAAATGTTGTCAATGATATCGACTGCGAATTCCATATTAAAACCATTTGTCCTGTTTTTTTTTTAATTTTGGAGCCGCTTGTCTTTGTTACTGAACAACATCCAGACGATTCAAACACTCCATAGTTGTGACGTATATATAAGACTATTATTAGAAACCGGAGACCTGTGCACAAAGGTGACCGTAAATACGCCGCGTAAACGTGAAAGATGTAAATCGTACATTGACACACAAATCATCAATATTGCCATTGAGTCTTTGATAGAAAATTACGCACAGAAAGTCCTCTTTCATACTTTCATGGACATCTGATGACATACTTTCTTCGATTAGCAAGGAAGCTTCCCCTCGCAATAAACGATTGTCGTGCTGAAGTTATACTTAATTCAATCTTAAACAAAAAAGTAAACTCTGAATAATACAAGTAACATTATCCTCAACAATATAACAAATAGAATTATTTAGTTTGAGGACACCGAACCTGATTGTAAAACACTTTTTATTCCAGTGTCACATTTTCACGACGATAGATTGCGTTAGTTCTTACTCTTAACCCTAATAAACTTGAGGTACAGCCTATCAGACTTTGCGCTTATTGTCATTACTGAACTATCCGCTGTCACTAAGCAACTTGTGTACTTGTCATAAATCCTTAAACAGACTTTCCAAGTGATACCTTTTCTACGCTCCCACTCTACCTACCACACTAGCTAAAGCCAATTAACAAGATTAGAAATTTATAATCAAACCTCTGTATTATAACACAGTAGGAAATGCATGAGAAGAAGACAAAAATTCTAAGCAATGTTTCAAATCACAATGGCGCCAAAGAGATGTTGACTTTACCTTCGCTGACGTATACGGGTATGTATAATTGATATTCAGAAATGTGTTATTTGTCTGATGTTGACGAAAAAGTGTTCAGGCGCGTATCATTTTTCGGCTGTTTCAAAAACAAATTTTTCAACCACTCAACCACACTGTAAATAGCTGCAAAGTAAGCAGATATATATGCCGAAGATCGAGGAATAAATATCGAAAACGTATAATATCATCATTGGAATCACACTTCTATCTGAAGGTAAAGAAGCATGTGAAAGAGCAAAAATGAAGAATATATTAAATGGTTGCTATAGCGTAAGCCGTTTGGACGTTATACGACATGAAATTTGGCGTAGGCCTCAACCAACACCCCCCCCCCCCGTCGGGAATAGGTTTAATTCTAAAACTTTTCTTGTACTGTACAAGTAAAAAATATACTCACCTTGTTTTTGGAGTGCGAGATACATGTATATGAATATACGTAGTATATCATGATGAGTCTCGGGTATAGCTGCTTTTGCTTTTATGTAAGAGTTGGTGACATTTTACAATTCTGTTGCTTTTTTGCCTTGCCACCGGCAAGGCTTTACGCCAGCTTTCTTCCATGGATCCATGGATCAATGGACGGACCTGTTAACCCAGCCCTTCCAAAGCCCCTTCCAAAGGCCCTTCTTTCCTTGCCGATTTTCATGGCTTAATTAGACAATGGTACATTCCAGGCGAGTATTAAAACGCTCTTCTCGACGCATGTTACTGTATGTGGTCCAGCGTAATAAATCTACGCTTTAACTCACCATGTTTATATAAATATATACCACAAATTGCATCAGAAGGAACTTAGTTTGTAATAAAAAATAATGCATATTCATTGTGGGTCAAAAAGTTTTACAAAACCTGTTTAATGTGCCAATAATTCATCTGACATAAATTATGATAATGAGGGGGGAGGGGGCGACATGTGGAACTCGGGATTTTTAAGCGTAGAATCTAGTCTAACTTACCAAAATAACATAAAATACGCGGCAAGGCACAGCTTTTTAAAAAAGATTTCTTGTTTCACAACGAGCAGATTGATTTTAATTTTGGAAAATGGGACTTTAGAGATAAAGTATTGTCAAACCCGTGCTTGCCTAATGTGAAAGAAAACATTAGTTACCGATTACTTATCTCTTATACATTATCAGGAAACAGCTAAGAAAAATGTACCCAGAAGTTTGATCAAATTTTCAAAACCAAAATGGCGACAAAGAAACTTTACGTGCCGCGGTGGTGTATCAATGTTTATTCAGGAACCTGACATTTCATTTGTCTGATGTTGTTGACAAACGTACTCGGGCAAGTTCATGTTTTTGATTAAGAAATGAAAGGATATAACACAGAAGCAATGAAAAAATTGTGTCAGAATAGAGTACGCGATAGTTCAGGCAAGTACTTTATTCACTTTACTTCCAACATACCAACAAGCGATGACATATCAATGCATCTAAATTCGATGTTAGGCATCTGCAAAATGGTTCGTTCTGTGTCTCGAATAATTCATTACAGGCAACCGATACTAGAAACGAATCTTGTCTGCCCAGAATCAAATACCACAGTCGTGTCTTTGAGGTTTGGGTTCTGATAAAGCGAGGAGGACTGTGAGTCACTACCATATATGAGTCCTCTGGTGAGTGTGAAATAGCATTACTGAATCTGCCTCTGTCACCGAGCAAACTGCGCACTTGTATTCACTAGTGAACTAGCCTCTGTCACCAAGTAGACTGCGTACCTGTACTCACTAGTGAACTAGCCTCTGACTTTACCACCAAGCAAACAGTACTTCTTTTTATTCTTTATTGCAGCTATGTTCGCACACTACCATTTTACAAACATTTTTGTTCTGTACGAGCAAAAACAACCCACTCCTTTTTCTAGTGAAAGATATATGAATATAAGGAGCAATTTTATGAGTCTGAGTTTGGTGACGTTTTTCAATCTGTTTTTTTTTTTAAGGATTAACTTATGGTACATGGGAGAGAAAGTATCGCACGTATTAGTATACAGTTTTGGACAAGGTCAAGGGATTTATTTACTCAATTTCCAGTATACCAATAAGCAATATCAAATTCATGCAGCATTTACATTTAGTTCTAGGCATCAGCGGAATGGTTCGTCTTGAGTCTTGAAATGTTTTTAACCCTCAAACCACCGTATGGGGTCAAAACTGACCCCAGGCGTATATCAATGTGTGCCATTATGTCATTTCTGGTCGAAAACAAATTTCCTTCCAGGAGTTTGTTTGTATATATGTCCTATAACTTATCTTAAGTTTTTACCGAGATTGGCTTATTGTTGATTAAGTTATCCTAGAAAGTTTATGCATGGTCCAGTGGGGTCAAAACTGACCCCAGCATTTTTTTAAAACAAACTTTTGCGACCTACATCTAAACTACTTATCGTAGGATCACCAAATTTTCAGAGAATGATGTACATGTAAGCCAAAATTATTGTATTAACTTTTATGCTATTGTCATGTTATATGACGACATTATGACGTCATCTAGGTAATATCGGCCGCCATCTTTGATTTTGACTAATGACGTCATCAAATTAGCATAAATTATGAATATTGAGTCATGAAATTTACGTTGAATTTCATAAGATGTGATAAACAACTGTTTTTTGCCAAGAAAACCTTAAAACTTAAATGTTTAATACAAAATTAGAAAATTTCGTAATAAATATGTATGTCAGAATCCCGTTGCCATGGCAACATGAAAAATTATGAACATACTTTGTTCACTGAAAATGTTTGCTATCAACATTTTCTAAAAGGTTACCAAGTTTGGTGGCCCTAGCATAAGCCATTCAGGCGCTATACGGCATTGCAGTTGGTACAGGCATCAAAAACCTCCTTCCCGGTCTGAATAGCGTTGGTGCAAAATGTGGTCCTCATGATCTTTTGCATAAATTATGATAATAAGCTAGACGTATTCTCACCTAATCATGTCAAGTTGTCCCACTTAGATTAATGGAACTATACATATATACAAATCACAAAACGAGTAACACAAAAAACTGTATTTGTACAAAACGTTTTGGGGTCAGTTTTGACCCCGTACGGTAATCTACGTCACAAAAAAGCTACGGTGGTTTGAGGGTTAAAGTAAACTGACACTAGGAGTGAACTCTGTCTACTGAGAGAACCAAATATTACAGTTGTGTTGTTGGGTTTTGAGTCCTGATAAAGTGAGAAGGACTATGAGTCACTACCATTGAAGTTCACTGGTGAGTATGAAATAGCATTATTGAATTTGCGTCTGACATCGAGCAGACTGTGCACTTGTAAACACTAGTGAACTAGGCCCTGTCACCTGGCAAACTGAGCACATGTAGTCACTAGTGAACTAGTCTTAGTCACAGAAAAAACTACAGTTGCGAACGTGTTATTACTAGTTAACTAGCCTGTGGCTCTGCCACCAAGCAAACTGTACTTCTTTTTGTTTCTAGTCTTTGTTGCAGCTACATTCGCACATTACCATTTTATAAAATTTTTGTACTGTACAAGCCAAAAATCACCCACTCCTTTTTCTAGTGAAATATATATGAATATAAAGAAGCAATGTTATGATAAGTCTGGGTTTGATTTTTTGTATGTACCAGCTGACTGATTTTTATGAAAATGGTACATGGGTGAGAAAGTATCGCACGAACTCGTTCACAGTTTTTTTTTACCAAACTCCCCAAATGACAAAAGCAATAACAAATTTATGCATTTACATTTAGTGCTTTGCACAAGCAAAATGGTTCGTTTTGAGTCTTAAACAATTTTTCTTACAGTTAACTGACACCAGGAGTGAACTATCTACTGAGAACGAAATACCACAGTCGTATCGTTGAGGTGTAAGTCTACATAAAGCGAGAAGTACTGTAATTCAAAGTCTTCTGGTGAGTATAAAATATCTAATGACTTCGTTTTCAATTAGGGTTGTCTCCAGCTGAAAATCTTTTTGTGTCCTATTGTTTGGGAGCCCATGTTATTAATATTGTTTTTCAAATCTGTCATTCTATTCTTGTGCAGAAATGCTTTGTCGGTTACAATGCCGTAAAGTTCAAAACTAATTGAAAACGCCTGACATAAGCATTCATTTGCTAGATATGCATATTGTAATGTTACCAGGGCTAGCCCTTGATAATAGCCTCCGGCTAGTTGGGTAGCCCTGGCTGTATTTCTCATGATTATACAGCCGAATAAATAAAATCAAATCAAATCAAATATGCTCTATACCTTAATATCGAGCATTCCATCCTCTATCCTTTCCTCATTTTTCAGAATTATGGTTGTCAGTTCGGAATTAAGCTAAATATTTTGCAGCTTATAACAATGGACCAGTTTTAGAATAATATTAACTCTAATAATGGAACCAGGCATACCAATTAAAAAGACCACCACATAAAAAAAACGTTGTAATGCAAACAACACATAACTTGGGGATTGCTAACATGTCTGAATTCTAAACTGACAACCATAATTCTGAAAAAATGCAGGAAGGGTAGAAGATGGAATGCTTCGAATATTCTTCAAATCTCTTAAATGTACAAGTCTTAGGATAACCCATGAAGTGACAATCACCAACGTCACGCCTGTTATCGTAATATTATTATTGGTAAAGAACACCGCCCTTTATATAAAATGATGTCTATGCCCAAACGTGGATGATATTTATATTTGATAAAATATGATATGAGAGTAAACACGACGGTATGATGGTAAGAATAATCATATTGTTATAACTACATTTATATCCAGGTTGGTGGAATAATCATGGCTGAAGACATCATCACCACTGATGCTGTACCAACAATCCACACAAACGGTGTTTCGGAAAATGCAGACATACAGAAAAAATTGCCGTATGCTGTTTCAAATGTGTTCCCGAATCCGACTTACGAAACAGGATGCAGTCCTGAAAATGATGCTGACAGGTCGGTTCCTGTTGAGGATAACACTAACAATCCTGAACTTCACTATATTCAAGATACAGGTGGGAGACTGACTAACGAGAGACTGACTAACCCCAGGTACTTAGACAACGACGTATCTATCGGGTGTAATCAAAATGATGATGAGAATCATATGCTTGATACAACAGGTCCTAAAGTTGATACCCGACAAGCAATCAAAACTGCCTCAGCTGATGTCGAGGCTCATCTAAAAACTGACGAAAGCATACGTCAGAATGACATGGTGGCTTCGACACCGAAAATAAATACAACCTCCCAACAAAATTCAGGATACACAACAAACATACATGGTTCCAATTCCTGCAACGACCTATACGCAAAAACACTTGCAAATACGTATACAAAAATCAACAACGACGATGGCAAAAATGTACTCCCCCAAGAAGACATTGACGCTGAGATTCCCGAAGAAGTCGATATCATAGACGAAGATGGCAATTTGGACCCCTGTATGCCTTATGCCGTCACATATGAATCCCCAAACCCATTGTACAGGTCAGAATACAACTCAACTGAACGTAATGATGACAACGTGGTTCCTGAAAATGATAACAATGACATACATGAAAACAGACATATCCCGAGTACAGATCCGAACTCCATACGAGACGCCCTGAACAGGAATCGGATGTACGTGCCAAACGTACCGCAACAATCACGTTGCCGTAAGTTTATCTATCTTTTCAGGTTTAGATATATTTTCATACAATCTTATCAAAACAACTCGGGAACCCTATTATGACGGGGGGGGGGGTCGGCTTTTGAGGCCTGCGCCAACTTCGATGCCCTATAACGCCAGAACGCCTTACGCTAAAGCCACCAAACTTAGTGAGTTTTCAGAAAATATTGTTGGCAACAATTTTACGAAATTTGTCAAATTTTCCATTTTTTCGTGTTGCCATGGCAACCGTTTGCTGACAGGAAGTTTTGCCAAAAATCACTATTTTTGGTTCTAACAATGTATTTTTCACATTTATTTGCTATATTACTGCTATTTTGTTAATGAATAAAATCTTATATTATTTAGCATATCTTTCATAATTATATATGCATAAATTATGCTAATTTGATGACGTCATCAGACCAAAATCCAAGATGGATTAATTAAGATATAATATGGCGGAGCCTAACTCGTATCTTAGATGTGCATGACGTCATTTTATGATGTCATTATGACGTCATCGATGTTGCTATTGGCAATACAAGTCATAATAAACATAATTATTCTATTATCTGCACTTGTTGTTACACTTTTGTAGTATAACTTTAAGTTTTCTGAGAATACCCCTTTTTCATGGGTCCGGCCAATATAATCAAATTGATGACGTCAAAATTACGTCATCTTACGTCAACGTAACGTCAAACGTCATATACTGGTCAGATATTATGTCGATAGCATGTTCTTTAAATTTGGTGGCCCTACGGCACGTCGTTCAAGAGTTAGAGGACTTAGAAGTGGAGGGCCTCAAAAGCCCCCCCCCCCCCCCAGGTCCAGGGATGACCAAAAAAGCCCGATCTGAATAGGGTTAACTCGTTTAGATTTTCTTAGTTACTGATTACAATTGTTGGGTGATTGATCAATACCTGATTCCTTTCAGCAAGAATTTATTTGATTGTTTTGTGTTTAAACCCAAAATTAAGGTCATTCTTTTCAAATACCTATTTCTAAAAATATTTTTTTTAATGTATGTTAAGGAACATTTGACATTATGTTTCTGTAAAAATTGTAATAGAATTGGCTGAAGTTTCGATAAAGTATATCATACAACTGTTACAGTTCTTTTCAATACCTGACTGGCTTAAAAATCGTACCCACAAAACAACCAAGTATAGACCTAGACGCCGGAGTGCTACATTGAAGATGGCTTCTAGATAGAGCCCAGTGCGGAAAAATGCGCCATAAAGTTCCTCATCATTTATTTATATTCTTTGTGTACTACTTATTCTCTTGAATGTATGTAGCCCGAATACGTGCTTTATTTTCACCGACACCTTAATGTTGCCATCATATGTATTTTCAGAGTGCACTTTTAGAAGGATTGGCGTTGCCGTGATAATAACTGCCTTGTTGGCCGCACTGATCATTTTCGGTACCTGGCTTTATTTCAACAATAATGTTTGGGAAGCTCAAAAGGTAAACTTTATTCCGTTTCGGGATGTAGCCTACGTGTATGTCTTTGTGTCTTGTAAAGCATGTTGATGATATTTTAGGAGGACATTGTTGGCGCCGTATGTACAGTAAAGGCAAGAATCTCTCCTGTTTACAGACGATGAAGGCTGTTGATGATACAGCCAACCCTGGTGAGCCTGGTACTCCCTACACCAATGGTCACCCTCCTGAGAACAATACCGCCGCCTATGATCACCCTGCCGTGGTCACTCCCTACACAAATGGTCACCCTCCAGGGAACACCATCTCCACCCATGGTCACCCTGGTACGGACACCCCCTGCACCAATGGTCACCCTGCCGTAGACACTCCCTACACCAATGGTCACCCTGGTGCGGACACTACCCACACCAATGGTCATCCTGCGAGGGGCACCACCGACATGCCAGGTAACCCCAGCACGTGTTAATTAATGTTACCTACACCCATAGTCACCTGGCTATGAACACTAATAACAATGGCATCATTCACGTGGCTACCTTCTATTGGCATCAGAATTTTGAAGTATCTTATTACCCCCATGAAATATTCATGGAGGTTATATGTTCCCTAGCGTTTGTGTGTGTGCGTGTCTTTCTACCTGTCAACAAGATGTGTGTGTGTGTGTGTGTTATAATAAATAAATTACATGTATAAAGACTGACTCAGCAGGACAAGGGTTTAAGTGTTAATAAAAGATCAAATAAGGTTAATTGAAAGTTAATGGAAGTAGTATAGCCGAAATTCTTTGCTGAATCTTTGCCGATAATGTGTTCAAATTAGCGTAATGTAATTATGAACGATATTCCAGATAGCATAAAATTAAATTTGTGTAAGAAAAAAGAAATCGTGAAAAATACATCCATTTTTTAGAATCGAAAATAGAGTTCCACGCAACACATACCTTCGCCAAATAATCAAGGCTTATTATTGGAAGTGAATTTATCAAAGACTTCAAGGTCATGGACTATAGAAATACATCTCAAAACATAACCTTATATTAATTATTGGCAAAGGTAAAAATAGGTATTCATTCCATGCCACGTAAAGATTGCCGAAATAAGGGGGAACCACCCCCTTCATCACAATGGTGAAACCCCTTCCAATCATACACTTCTGCTTAAAGAGATAGTCCGCAAACAAACAAAGAACATGACACCCCGCAAACTAATAAACAACGTGTCAGCAAAAATAACATCTATGTTTTGCCATCAGAAACCTGTCAGCAACTATGCACATCTGCTACACAGGTGGCGGTCAGAGGAAGTGCTGAGTGCCCATGAAAAGAGGTCGATTTCTGGGAATTGTACATTTTCCATAATAATCGTGTAAATAAAGACCAGATTTCATACAATACACTTCAGGATTTTCATCATCACATAAGGTACGCACATACTAAAAAACAATGCAAATCCATTAATCCCTGCTTGACTTATACTCTTCAAAAGATAAGAAAAAAATCACCAGCTGCAGTTCAAAACTTACACGACTTACTCCCTGCCCAAACACGTATCCACTACTCACAAGACTGGCAATAAAAATATTATTGCCATCACGACGATTGAGGGGAACAACAATACAGAGTTTCCCTGTTTTCCTGTTTCAAACGACAAATTCCTCCAGGGAGCCAGTGTGACCTACATTACATCATTGCATACCAGAGATACATCTGGAACAGATTTTCTTTTTTTTTGGGGGGGGGGTGGGGGTGCATACCCGGCATACTGCATTCATGTGGAAAAATGCCTGTGCAATTCCTAGAATTTTTGCAGACTTAACGCAATATATACAACTTGACGACTCCCCTGAGGCGTCGTCAAAAAATCATTAACCTGGCACTTGAGGAAAATTTTACCACCAACTTTGAACCTCCGATGCAGCACCGTAACTCTCCGCTAGGAGGCCCATTATCTTAATGAATTGAATGAATTTGACTTTCATTTCCCCAACCCCCACATAATTACCAAAAATCATGCAAAACGATCCACAACGTCTCGAGTTATCTTGTACGCAAACACACACACAAACACACTCGCCCTGCTGCAGTGCCAAGGGAAAGCGCCAGGAGGCACATTATCGAACTTGACCTTTATTCTCCCAACCCCCACATACTTACCAAAAATCATGCAAAATGATCCACACGTCGCAAGTTATCTTGTACGCAATCAAACACACTCGCCCCGCTGCAGTGCCGACGGAAGGCGCCAGGTACACCGTTTTCGAACAGGACCTTCCTTTCTGCAACCGCTACTCAAATACCAAATATCATGAATATCCAATACACCTCCCATCTCCTTCCCTATTGCATAGTATAACGAATTTACCCGGACAAACTGCAAGACCTATGTACTGTAAACGTGTAAGAGAAAAAAAAAACAGATGTGCTCCAGGCTATTAAACCGCTGATTCTTAAGTTAGAGTAGACCTCACAGCATGTTACTAACCTTTATACACAACACAAAACAACGCCAGTTGACCTGAACTGCTCACTAACAAATATGCAGAGCTACATGAAGATAACTTGGGCAAAAGCAGAACTATTGGCTTTTAGTCCAGCGGTATAGCTAAAAAATTGTGCAAATTTGTCTAAAAGCACCAAATTTGGCACACATACATTTGAATGTATTCTAAACAGAAATAGATATGGAGGCATCTCACGTTCTGCCCTGAATTGATTTTATGGCACTTTTTTGGCATTTTCAGACCAAAAATGTATATTTTGGGCTTTAGTGCCCTGGCATTACAACCTACTGATCTGAAATTCGGCACAGACGTGCATTGAACATTTGCCCCTGGGATGTCATTAACACTTCGTGAATACGACACTTCAATAATGAGATATTTTGGGGTATTTGGCTATTTTTGACCAAAAATGTGTATATTTTTGGCTCCTACGTCCTTACATTGAAACCTATTGACCACAAATTTGGTATAGAGATGCATTGGCCATATGCTACCAGAATGGCGGTAACACTTTTTTAATACATAACTTCAAAAAAGTGTTATTTTGGGATTTTTGGCAATTTTTGACCCAAAAATGCATATTTTGGGCTCCTATGCCCTTGTATTACGACCAAATAATCTAAAATTTGGTATGAAGGTAGTGTTCAGGTAGTGTAGGCCAAGTGCGGACAGTATGTTGGTTGTGTTGTGGCAAACATTGCTAAAATTGTTGAATTGGGGGATATTTTGCTCTTTTTAGACTACAAATGTATATTATTGGCTCCTGTGCCTTTGTATGAAAACCAAATTCTGTGCCCAGGTTTTTAATCCAAATGACCTGAAATATGGACGTGCCTATAACATATGGTCACAGGTATGCATTCACGTTTTTTGCATACTTCAAATAATCATTTATACAAGCGTACGTCACAACTCCTGCATTCCAAACCTAGTTTTAACCTACACTCCCGGCCTACATTCAGCCTGCATTCCCGACCTACATTCAGCCTGCATTCTCCCGACCTACATTCAGCCTGCATTCCCGACCTACATTCAGCCTGCATTCCCGACCTACATTCAGCCTGCATTCCCAACCTACATTCAGCCTGCATTCCCGACCTACATTCAGCCTGCATTGCCAACCTACATTCAGCCTGCATTCCCGACCTACATTCAGCCTGCATTCCCGACCTACATTCAGCCTACATTCTCGACCTACATTCAGCCTGCATTCCCAACCTACATTCAGCCTGCATTCCCGACCTACATTCAGCCTGCATTCCCGACCTACAGTCGGCCTTCATTCCCGACATACAAACATGTAGAATCAGCCTGCATTCATGACCTAGTCTTTGGATGTAGTAAGATTTCCCATGCCATGTGTAAGATATCCTGATCACCGTTGGGTTGGGAGCAGTGGTTATTTTACATTAACGTTACAGTATTTATTCCATCGGGGCACAGATTGCAAATGAATTACACCGAACACTCTACACAAACACGATGTCCCTGGAATGCAAGATTGTAAGAATGTGTCCTGAAGAGTTTCCTGACACAACAGAGTTTGAAAGATTTCTCACAATTGTATTGGATTATATCATGTATCAATAGGCTAGGATCTAGGATAATACCAGTGGCTTCCTTGACGGCCCACCACACATGACTTTGCATTTGTTGAATTTATTTTACATTGGACGCAATATTTTTCTTTGTAACTCTGAATATGATTACCATTTGCCATCATTCAAGATTTATTAATATGACCTTGACATGAAGTATTTCCTGTCTACCTATGGTGTATGGCCTGAACAAGTCAGAACTCAAAGCTCATGGGTGATAAACATTTTGACTAAGCATGGAGTTGCGACTCTAGAAATTGAATGAATCCAGAGGACATCGAAGGAGCTTACAGCTGGCAGCAAAAATGAGCCTGCCGTGATTCGGACCAAGAAAATTGCCAACCATGCTCTCTGACCCAACCGCCCCCCTGATCCCAGCTTTCTATGACATGACCTAAATTCCACATACCTCTAGGCTTCCATTCCAAACATGCCTGTGGACACATGCCAGGACATGACCTAAATTCCATTTAACATACCTCGAGGCTTCAATTCCGAACATGCTTGTGGAAACATGCTTGTGCAATTCCTAGAATTTTTGCAGACAGAACCTAATATATACCATTTAGCTCGCCCCTGAGGCGTCGCCAAAAACGTAAAACTTGTGAAATTGTTGCCGACTGAATTTCAGGACAACTCACCAAAATTTGATGGCTTAAGCTTATACGTAAGCTGTTATGGCGTTATGCGGCATAAAAAGTAGAAAGGTCGGTATTTACACACAACGGATAGGAGCGAAAAGGAACGAAGTTTCAAATCATTCGGATGGCGCAACCGACCACAGCCAACCTAGCTCCCGACTCACTTTTTGGGCTTAATACATAAAAATTGTGACCTTAGTCTGTTCAAAACACAAGATATCAAAACATTTTGACGTCATTACTACGTCACATTATGTCATAACGATACCAAAAGTACAGTTGAGATAAAACCAAGTATATGATCCCCTGCAAATTTTGTGTTCGTAATTATCAAACCAATTCGTTTTGAATTGAATTGAACACACGATCTTGTGCTCGAGATGCGTGATATAAACATCTCAATTCAGGCATACAATGCAACAGTTGCTTGCGAACTTGGTTTATTTTGCAAATATTGACTAAATAAACATTCCATCCAATAGGTCCTAAGAGGAAGTGGCGAGCCGACTCACGTTGCGGCCAGGGTTACCCTGCAGCCGATGGTAACCCTGCTGAATGTGATCCTGACGGTGAACAGCCATGCTGCTCCAATTTTCACTGGTGCGGTAGCTCGACTGACCACTGTGACTGCATCAGCTGTGTCAACTACGGAAAGAAGAGGGACGAGATAAAAGGGATGAAAGGGTTTTGGGCAATATTTTTCAATCAACATTAGCATTCGTTATTTTCCGATTTGAATTTTTAAATTTTCGGCATGTATTAGAACCCATTTAGCATTTAATTTGTACCGGATTTATAGTATGTCCAAACATTTTTTTTTGAATTTATTCTTTTAAACGGGTGAAAATTAAAACACGGGGAGATGTTTTCCTCATATACTTAAATAGACATGGCCTAGAGACGAAAAATGCTTTGCCCCTTTTGACAGCATGTTCCAGCCAGCTTTAACAGATGTTAATAACCTCGTTGATAACCTTTTTTGGGTACCATCGAAAGCATAGCATAAAAAAAAAATTATGTGCCTTCACGTCAGGATCCTGAGACTGATCCCGTAAAATTGTTAAGAAATGTAAGATGTGTTAACATTTCTGAGATGTGGAAAACAGGGGATTCATTTATCTCATTTTGTCTATTACTCTTTTAGGTTAGCCCTTCAGTTTGGGAACTCATTTCATATAACATGGATTAACAAAATAATCAGATAACATGTATTAACCCTATTTAGACGGGGGTGGGGGCTAAATGTGCCCGCGATGACATTGACGTCTTATAAGTGCTGAACTACATGTGCTACGACTACGACATCTGGTGACATTTTCCTGTTGGTAACAAATCTATGACAAAACTATGAGTTTCTGATTTTATGTGTTGCCATGGCAACGGGTTTTTGATAGGCATATTTTACCAATCCAACGTATTTCCTAATTTTATTTTTAATAATGAGGTTTAAAGGTATTTTGCTGAATCACTCTTTTCCCATATCATTAACATCCTATAATTGTATGTTGCATTTATGATTAAATATTCATAATTTTTGCTAATTTAATGACGTCATGAGTCTACATCCAAGATATCAGACCATGTCATTAGCAACGGCAAAATCAAATTATTTTTTATTCAAGTTCCGTCAGCATCTTTGATTTTTTTTCAAAAGTCATTCAAATGAACCTTGTTGAAAATTGTCCGCTTCTTTTTAAGTTTTGGGGTCACATATAGAAATGAAAGTATTTTAGAAAATTCAAGTTTGGTAATCCAAGATGGCAGATACAAGATGGACGTCATTTTCCGATTTTACGTCATATTGACGTAAGAGCCACAAACGGTGTTAGCCAAACAATTGCATTATGACGTCAATATTACGACATACAACGTCATAACGATACCAAAATTCTGGTAAATTTTAAACTGTACAAGTACATAATACCCTGTAAATCTAATGATCGTAACCCAAGCCATTTTGAAATTACCGTGCGGGGTGGGGAGGGGGCAAAAGAGCCCCCTGTCCCAGGAATCCCCAGAAAAGGTCTGAAAGTCTATGTCACTGCCGTTGAGCTATTGATCTCTGCTGATCAAACCAATATATGTGATTCTTATTAACAATTACAGTACAATGTACAATGTAAACCAGTAGGAAATGTCACATAGAAGGTGATAGATGGTCACAAAAACGTCAATTTAAATGAAGTATTGGTTGATTATTTTAGACCAATAACGGTAGTATGTAGATTGATGTATTTTATGATACAAGATTTAAAATGAAAGCTTATTTCAACAAGATTGCCAAAATGTCGGATGAAAGCTTATTGATTCACCATATTGTAATACGTTTATGTGGCACTATTATTTGTCGTCGTTGCTGTTGTCACGGCGAACAGAAAAATCTTAGGAGATGCTAAATTACAGTTTATGACTCCCAATATAAAATTTAGAACTTTGTACAAAAGTGAATCCTTTACGTATGTGACTGCATCTGTATCCGGACGCAGCGACACCTAGTGCTGCAGTACAATGTTAACTAGTCAGAAATGTCACGTAGAAGGTGACAGATGGTCACCGAAACGTCGGTGTAAATGAAGCAGCAATATCTACATGAATCATGATTTTATATCAATAAGAGTGATACATAATATATTGATGTATTATCATGATTTAAAAAAAAATTAAAATGAAAGCTTATATGAACAAGATTGCCGGTCCAAAATTACGGCTCAAATCTGGTACTGTTTACTATAATTTGTCGTTATTGATGTTCTCACGGCGAACAAAAAAATCAATATATGATAAATAAGAGTTAATGACCCGCCTCGAGGTTATTCTGCTACAATCAGCAAACAAAGCTTCAGAGTGAGCGAAGCACAAATGACCGCTCATTATTTAGAAGTTGATGAAAAAATCCAACGTTATTACTGTAATTGCCAATTGTTATAGATGCTAGTATATAGCGTTCGGGACCGCATTGTAAAGAAAAACACATCTTTGTCAATGTACATATGTAAATCCTTTACGTATATGACAGCATCTGTATCTGCACGCAGCGACACCTAGTGCTGCAGTACAATGTAAACTTATCAGAAATACCGCGTAGAAGGTGAAAGACGGTCACCAAAACGTTCGTGTGAATGAAGCAGTAATATTTCCATAAATCATCATTTTAGATCAATAACAGTAGTATGTATATCGATGTATTTTTATGATAAAGACATTATGTAAATCCTTTACGTATGTGACAGTATCTGTATCTGCAGGCAGCGACACCTAGTGCTGCAGTACAATGTAAACCAGTCAGAAATGTCACGTAGAAGGTAACAGACGGTCACCGGAATGTGGTTGTGTCAAACAAGTTTATTCACTCGTCCAATAATGTAAATAAAAATACATATGTTATCCCACGCACGTACCCAACGCCGCGGTTTAGATTGTGGGCTTAATCAATCCACAAATAAACTACACGAAATCCACAGCTGTTATTTTATTCTGTTTGTTTTGTGTTTGTCTCAATTACCTTAGCAAATCGTAAATTGTGTGAGCGTTTCTATACAACGTTACATACTGTATCCAAGTTAGCTAGTATTTTCTACAGTTAGTGGGGCTAAAGCAAGACGCAAGTTTACTATTCAAGGGTAAAATTTCGCGACAATGTTGATACGTAATGCCAAAAGAATCTTTGAAATATACCTCGTTTGGTTTGCGGTTAGGGTGTTAAGTTTACCCCCTACATTGCATGGGGGAGTTATGAGGGGTGTTCGGGCGTTCGTTTTTTTCTAAATAAGAAAGTAACTGCCGAGGAAAAGAAGGGTGAAGTGTGATCAGACAATTTGACCCGAATACCTTAGGTTGCAGAGCAATTGTCCCCTTTTTTTCGTTATCCCTTATCTAACGTTACTGGTTGCAACGTAATGATCACAATAATTCGAATTTTGGTACACATTCGTATTATACTTAATACATGTGCGCGGGGTTACCGGTTATCAATTAGTCCTCGGCTTTCACGATAAATAATAAGCACAGCTCGGATTCCGAAGCATAGATGTCAAGTATAATATATGAAGTCTTATATAAATATGTACCAAATTGGAATTATTGTGATCATTACTTTGTAGGCGACACCCGTAATGTTAGGTAAGAGAGAAGGAAAAAACTTGGACAATTGACCTAACCTGAGGTGTGCGGGTCAAATTGCGCTGCTGGAAGTCAGACACCCAATTCTTTTTGCTTGAAATAGGAAGAAAATCATTGTCAAACATTTTGACAATGTCTTTTGTTAATTTACGGCATGGGGAACTCGACCCACACATGTCTGATCACAATTCACACCACTTTTATCTCGCCACTTACCTTCTGATTTGCAAGAAATGAATGCCTGTAAAGTAATGACTGCAATGGTTTGAAATTTGGCGGGTATTGATAAAAGGCTCCATATTATGAAGTTGTGCCTCAAAATTTGAGTTGTGCTTATTATTTCTGGGTGAGGCCGAGAACTTACTGATCACCCCTCGTATTCACGGAAGAGAGTTGGGAACGGCAGCGAACAGATCACGTCCCCAGGATACTGCCGTCCCCCCAGCATGCTTCGCACAGAAAGATACATTCTCTGTCCCAGGACTGTCTCTGCGAATAAATCGTTAGTAGCCATATCATGTGTTGCAGAAAAGACTGGCACACGCATATTCAGTGGCATAAGACAGCTTACTATGAGGCTGTGGGGGAGCTTGGGAGGTGTTTGTGTGTGTTTGTATATGTGTGTGCCGATGATGTATGTATGCATGTTTGTGAGTTGACAGAATGACTTAACATATACTGATATTTGGTGTCTGGTATTAGGTTTCTGATGTGCCCTGAAATGATAAGATTCTAGGACGATGAGCGACTTGTTTCGGTGTTACAGCGGAACTTCCGGCTTTTCATATCTCGAGTTTTGGATATGCCTGTGTCGAGTTATTTCAAGTGGTAGATTTTGCTCCTGGTGTAGAAAGTTTCCTATCTTCACTGCGCAATGATTGGCTTATCCTGAATCACATGATTCTCACTACCATATAAGTATAATGGATGATCACCCCACCGTCTCTTTGTTGGATCCATCCGCAACGCCGAGGAGCTTGTTGAGGTTGACCCAGGAAGTAACAGCTTAAGGGAGATTTGGTGGGAAACGGGGTGTTCCCGAGGGGGGGGGGGTTATAAGATAAATGAAACTATCCAGTACCCACCCACCCAGCCTTCTTTATATTTGTTAACAGCTGGCATGGGTTCCGGCTTCGCCGCGCGACTTTGGCGCTATCCCCATATCTTAATCACTTATGAAGGATGATCCAATAAGTGCGCAGTGTGGATAGTAACAGAGTTTTCAACCGTAGCTGCCTTTTTATAGAACTGCAAGAAGGGATACAAGACTGGAGTCATACAATATGGGAAGGGCAGAGCTGGACTTCTGGGCAGCCACAGCGGTTCGGGGAAAGATATGAACACAAAATGAGACATAACATACTATTTTAAGTCAAGACAAGTAAGTCGAGCCATGTAAGTCGTGCAAGAGCAGTTTTTATTTTCAGACTTCGAATGAGACTTACTCAAGACAGGATTGAAGAAACGTCATACTGGGGAGCCCCCCAAAACGTGAAAGTTTGCCGATATAATCTGTTCATTTTCGAATCGGTTAAACATCCGGTCTACTTTTTTCTTTAGGTCAGTTTTTTCTAAGGCCGGTCCAACACGAAAAACGGTCTCTATCGGTAAGGTGTACCAACCCCTAAATTTTAATGTATGAAGTGATTGTTCAACACAAAAAGTGTATTTTGTTAAGCATGCCTCCTCCAATACATATATACATACACAGTCCTACTCTTATTGATCAGCTGTAGCATTAACAAATTTTCGCTTCCAGTGCATTCTATCACTCATCAATACAGGTAGGTCCCATTGCATCGTTTAGTCTCGGATTCAATATAGTTCTTTAGCTCCAATGGGAACACCCACAAATTTAGTAGCCTATATCATCATTTTAATTCTTATTAGAAATTACAAAATTTGATGGGTCTATAACAAGTTATAGCTTACTCATACCACGTGAAAAATATCCAGACCCAATACCTCCTGACGTGTATATTTAGATACATTAATTACTGGAATGCACAATTTCTACAACAAGAATGTAAATTATGTCACTGTACATAGTGTATGAATTCGTCTTGACTAATCTTAACCCTATTCAGACCGGGAGGGGGGGGCTTTTGAGGCCTGCGCCAAATTCGATGTCCTTTAACGCCGGAACGGCTTACGCTAGAGCCACCAAATTTACTGAGTTTTCCAAAAATATTGTTGGCAACAATTTTACGAAGTTTGAAAAATTTTGCATTTTTTCGTGTTGCCATGGCAACCGTTTGTTGACAGGCAGTTTTGCCAAAAATCACTATTTTTGGTTCTAACAATGTATTTTTCACATTTATTTCCTATGTTACTGCTATTTTGTTACATAAATAAAATCTTATATTATTTAGCATATCTTTCATAATTATATATGCATAAATTATGCTAATTTGATGACGCCATCAGCCCAAAATACAAGATGGCGGACATTATTGCCAAATCAAGAATAACAAGCTAATTGTCCCATAAAATGTGTAACTACCTGGTATTTTTTCATCAAAAGGCATCTAAATGAATGAATTTAGTCTATTTCCATTGCCTTTGTGATTATTTGTTGCAAAAAAAGGTATTTTTAAAAATTCAAGGTGGTGGATATAAAATGGCGGAGCCCAACTTGTATCTTAGATGTGCATGACGTCATTTTATGATGTCATTTTGACGTCATTGATATTGGTATTGGCAACGCAAGTCGTAAGAAACATTATTATTCTGTTATCTGCAATTAGTGTTACATTTTCGTAGCATAACATGAATTTTTCTGAGAATAATCAAATTGATGACGTCATAATTACGTCATCTTACGTCAACGTAACGTCTAACGTCAGAAACTTGTCAAATATCATATTGACATCACGTCTTAAAAAAATTGGTGGCCTTATGGCACGTCGTGATAGAGTTATAGGACTTAGAAGTGGAGGGCCTCAAAAGCCCCCCCCCCCCCTCCCGGGCCCAGGGATGACCAAAAAAGCCCGATCTGAATAGGGTTAAGGGTGAAAAAAAATTCTGAGAAATAGATAATAGATAGGGACAGAAAGAGATTGTACGTGCATGGGGAGCACCTAACAACCAAGCATGGATCAAGACTGAACACGTTCTCGAGTTATTCTCGTCCAAAGTTTGAAAGGAAATCGGCGACTGCAGTTCCAAACAAGCCGCTAGGGGGTCCAAACTTATAGTACTTACTCTCTGTCCCAAGGGCTATCTATCACACAAAAATCATAACCACAGCATGTCCAGAACACGAGATATCAAAAATTGAGGTTCTGCTGCAGTACCTTAGCAAGCCGCTAGGGGGCCCATTATCGAACTTGACCTTCGTTTTCCCGACCCCTATCCACCTACCAAATATCATCGGGATCTGACCAAGGCTTCTTGAGTTATGCTGTTAACACACACACACACAGACAGACAGACTCACAAGCCTAAAACATAACCTTAGCCATTCTGGCAAAGGTAACAATTTTACGAGATCACTTTTAGGGTTATTGACAAGATCGTGACGATAATGTACAGGCTTTTTCAAAGACTATCCTGTCAACAGTGCCAATATGAATTTATCGATAGGGACATCCTGTCAATAGTGGCTGGAACATCCTGTCAATAGTGACAAAATGTGTTTCTTCTTTAGGCTATATCGATATGCATATATAAGGAAAACATTTCCGAAGCGTCAATTTTTGCCTGTTAAAAAAACGCCCGTTTTGACCAAACTATACATTGTACAAATCAACTGTGAAATGGGTAAATATTAAGTAGCATAAATTAACAATATATAGTCATATAGTCTCTCTCTCTATATATATATATCTAACATACATTCGCATAATTCCACCAGGTGTCATTATACCGCCACCTCAAAAAACGTTGTTATAGAGGCCTTCTCAAGATTTTCTTCAACACCAAAATATCTGAATTGTATTACATTTGGGATATCAAACATTCGGTGTTCACAAGACAATCTTGGGAAGACCTCTATACTAACGTTTTTTAACCCTCAAGCACCCGACCTTTTTTTTGCGACTAAAATGACCGAGTGGGGTCCAAACGGACCCCAAAATGTTTTGTTCATAAAATCTCAGTACCATTTCTTATCGGCGATCATTTTATATACATTGCTTTGTCAATGTAAGAGGAAGATTTTGAGATGTTAAGGTGTTGCTAATTCTAACTCGTTATCATAATTTATGCATTCTTATTATTGTCTAAAAGTTTGGTAGTCATACTTCTTATTAGTGGTTAAGAAGTTAGCCTCCAAAGTTTGTTTTAAAAACTGCAATTTTTTGCTGGGGTCCGTTTTGACCCCAGAGTGACTGAACACAAACTTTCTTTATAATTTTCACATTATTGTACCAATTTTTGCGAAAACGTAAGAGAAGGTATAAGAAATATTGACTGACAAAGTCGCGGAATGATTTTTTCTTCAGATCAAAAATGTCCAAATGGCACTTCAAAATGTACGCCTGGGGTCCAAATGGACCCCACTCGGGTGTTTGAAGGTATACTGGAATCTGGTGGAATTATGATAGTCGATTTTAGAAAAATACTTCAAAGAATGGTTGATTTAAAGGTCTTTCATACGAATAGAATGTTTTGCCAAACCCTTTTTTCCACCTCCTCATCAGTTTCAAGGTTTTCGGATAAAGTCATACATCATTGAATCCACGCGGCCTTATAGGAACATTTGGTCAGTATTTAGTATAGTCAACTTTCTTTTTCTTGTATTCGACACAGCCAAAGCAGTTACAGTGGTCAGTCGAGGCGCCGCACCAGTTTCCATCGGAACAGCATGGGGCCACACCGTCAGGATCACATTCAGCAGGGTTACCGTCATCTGCAGGGTAACCCTGGCCGCAACGTAAGTCGTCTCGCCACTTCTTCTTAGAGGCTATTGGATGAAATGTTTATTCCGTCATCATTTGCAAAATAAAACAGCCTCGCATGCAGCTATTGTATTAAATTGAGATGTTTATTGTATCTCGAACACAAGACCGTGTGTTCCTTATCACATGGCCTTCACACTAGAATTAGCAGGAATCAAGCGGATCCAGCCGGGATGAAGAATTTGCAAAATTCAAAAATTAGTGCCACATTCGGGTGGTAATTCCAAATGGACCTTATATATCCCATTCACACGAGAAGGAATGGGCCGAAATGCCATTCTTGCAATGGAGACATTTTTGAGAATTTATTTTTGGACTTTAGGGTGGTAAACATAATAATAAACATAATAATAAAGTGTTTGGACTGATCCACTTTACATAAGGGTGTTGCTGGGACATTCCATTTTTACGGAGAGGGATTTTTTTTCTAAATTAAATTTTGGACTGTTTTGGACCTGTTCATTTTACAGGTCGGAATGATTCTCGCGGGTTGATTTTTTTAAATTTAATTTTGGACCAGGGTAAATGAATACGAAGTCAGATTTTTTTTTTAGTGGAAGTGTTTATGTACTGGTCCATTTTAAGTGGAACTGTCTCACGAATAGTTCATTCTTGCACGAGTGTTGATTTTTTTTAATATTTACTTTTGGAACAGATCATTTTAAAGTATTCTGGGCTTGCTCGCAAATGTTACCTGTCTACTTTGACATTATTTCTGCATGAGAGAAAAGGTTCCTTGAATAAACATTGAAAGGTCTAATATAATGCAAAGAAAAAAATTATGTCGGGTTCTCACCAGACGTTTTTAGGCTGAATATAACATCGTTTCCTTGTCGTTACTCCTTTCCCCGATTTTCCCGACTTAAAGGGCATGCCAAAAATGTGCAAAAGTGCTATGAAATACATCAAGTCCGGCTTCACCTGTGACTATTCACATTTTATATTTCTAATATAGCTGTTGGTTTATTTTGCCGAAAGACCTGTCATTTTTTTTAGTCTGTGACCAGACCCTCTGGTCGACAGACTTTTAGTTTTGTCACGTTTACGCGCGTTCGCAGCTGTATCTGTATGTTCCCGTTGTCTGAATTCTATGTGGTTTGGCAGGTCCTTTGTACTGAGGTTGACGATGATGCACGTGAACTTTTTTTGCGGCAGGTGGTTTTATTATGGATTTTATAAAAATAACACCCCTACAATTTGTTCGTCTTGCGGTGTTTTGGTCCAGATCCTCTGTATGTGGGTCATGGTGTCATTGGAATTTGTCAAGCAGATGCGTGGTGTTACCTGATCGTCAAAGTTATTCGCGTTCGCATCGGTATCTGCATGTTCCCGTTGTCGCATACGTACGTTGTTTGGCAGGTCATCTGCACTGAGGTTGACGATGATGCACGTTGTTTTTTTTTGTTGTTTTTGCGGCAGTTGGTTTTATTAGGGACGCAATAAAAATAACACCCCTACAAAATGTTCATCTTTCGGTGTATTAGTCCAGATCCCCTGTATATGGGTCATGCTGTAATTGAGATATTGCAAGCAGATGCGTGATGTTCTCTGGTCGTCAATGTAACGAGCGTTCGCATCTATATCTGCATGTTCCCGTTGTCGCATACGTTTGTGGTTTGGCAGGTTCTCTACACATAGTTGGACGATGATGCAAGGTGTTTTATTTTTTCGGCAGCTGTTTTTATTATGTATGTAATAATTTCAGAAATCACCCCTGCAAATTGTACGTTTCACAGTGTATTGGCCCATGTCTGCATATGGTGCCCGTTGAGGTAATTGGATATAGTTAAGCAGATGCGCGATATGTGCAAGAATTTTACGCGCGTTTGCTTTCTACCTCTTATTCAACAAGTTTATCCGTACTACTTTATGTACCAGCATCATGGACCCCGGGATTCACCCATTAACACTGTGTCATGCTACCTTATGGCTTCACACTAGTTAAAAACTTATCGCACAGTTCATCATCAACAGCTGTGTGTTATCGTATGTGGGACATGGGAACCGACATCTAATGTTCCACTAATGACCCTGTCAATCAAATGCCTCCTGTCGCCGTTTGCAATGAAGCGTGTAAGAATTCTCGTCCCAAATGAAGTTTAGCCATATTATATTCCCGGACTTCGACTAAGAAACATCAAGGTCCTATTCCGTGCTTCATACTTATTACGTCCATAACAGAAACATGTTAATACTTGGTGCGTTTGTCAGTCTGCCTGTCGGTCTTGTAGGTGTGTCTGTGTGTGAATGTGCCTGTGTATTAGAGTAGACCATCCGGTAACTTATCGTCACCATATCTTTTTGACTTTGGCCACATGTTATCTCACAATCCATACCTGTTTAGTAAGATTCACATGACACAGAAATATTAGGCAACTTTAGATACAACGATATATCTAACACCATGAAAAGAATCATATAGGATATAAGCACAACGTCACACACCAAAGAAGACAAAACAAGCAACATATACCAGACCGACGTCACAGACTATGTTACCTACGGTCACTTGTTATTTATTCAAAATGCGACGGTACATTACACAGACCTATAGGCAGCATAGCTGATTGCATAGATCTATATATAACAACTTCACAACGGTACAAGACAAATTACATAGGACGGTATATACATAATGGTATTAGAGAAATGCGAAATAAAATACTACGGAAGCTTGGAAGTGAATAACATTCTACGGGAGGTCAGAGGTCGAAATTTGGGTAATGAGAAGCAGATTTGGTGTAGCTTAATAAATGAAGATTAGAGGGCTATTTATTGAAACCAACACGAAAAAATATCTTTCATCACCTGAAAAGGGTGAGATTCCGTAGAAGCTTAGCTCTCTGAGCCATGGCTTCTGATGCGAGTGGGTCTTTGTGATCAGGAACCTCCAGTGCCGCTCTGTTTCCTGGAAACCGCCAAACTCCTGGCGATGCTTCGTTCCTGCCTTCACGTCTGTAACGGTCACGACCGCCTCCCATTTGAACGCGTGTTGACTCAGATAACGCCTTATTTGCAACTCGAACGCTGCCATGTCATGCCTGATGTCTCCGTAGGTGTTGACTCCAACGCGGGTGAGAGTGTGGGGTACCACAAGGTCGACAGCGATGAACCACTCCTCGCCCTGACGCGTTAAACAAGGTAACCAGTATGTTCCAGTGTCCCCGTCAAAGGCGTTTGCTACATCACACAGGCGAGAGAGTAATTTGCCAGCAGCAGAAGACATTAAAAACCATGACGGTTTTCGTACCAGCCATTGACCGAAGGAGGAGGACGAAGAATCTATAACAATGATAATAACAATGATTTTGTTACTTATTTATAATCCATTGAAGCTAAATGCAAAGTTTATTTATTTTATTTATTTATTTATTTATTGAAAATGACAACAAGTCATTACACTGGGCCAGCCTAGGCAGTCTATTCAAGCTCATGACGGCTGACCCACAAAGATACAACAAACAAATCTAAATTACACATATGTACATAATAGGCCACATAGGCTACGTAAGCTATGAGGAGCAGATGGAAGGTGTTGTAAATCGGTTTGTTGATGTTAAAAATGAATGCAGAGCGTCTGAGAGTTTTTGGTTTGTAGCAGAGTTTTGACCTGGAGAACCATTAAGGAGGACTCCGGTTGAGAGAGACTGGCCGACAAGTTGGAGCACTGAAGAAGCTAGGGTTTGCCGTGCAGCCGTGTGCAGAGGACAGTGAAGTAGAAAGTGTGCAACCGTCTCGGACGTAGCACCACAAGCACAGCTCCGGGTTGTGATGTTGAACTTAGCCAACGTAGAGTTGAGCTGACACCAGCCAAGACGTAGTCTGGTAGTAAGGATGTTGCTCTGGCGATTTCCAAGTCTACGAAACTTCTGGTGTTGACGGGAAGACAGAATGTGATCTCTGGCACTTCTTTTTGAACTGGTTGTAAGATGTGGCTTCCTTTACTTCCATGGGAAGACTATTCCAGAGTCGTGTGCTGTAGGGGACAAAACTGTTCTTGTACGTGGTGGTTCGGCAGTACGGGACTTGTAGATGTGTGTCGTTCCGAAGACGAAGGTGTAGTCGCCGTCGGCTCTCACTGGTAGTAGGGACTAGTGGCTGGAGATGGGCTGGTACGGAGCCTGTCACTAGTTTTTGCATGATAAGTAGTCTGTTGTAGTCTCTTCTGGTTGCGAGACTGTCCCACTCTAGTTCTTCTAGTAGTTTGTCATGAGGGGTACGTGCCATCGCTCCTGAGACGAGGCGTCCAGCATGGTACTGTACCCTCTCCATGGTCTTGCTCGCAGTGACGCTATTGTTGCTGAAGAGGATAGATGCGTACTCTAATTTCGTGCGTACAAGAGTGTTATAGGCAAGCTCCAAGGCTTCTCCGGACAGTTTGCGCTGTAGTTTGCTCAGGAGCCCGAGAACCTTTTTCGACTTACTGGAAACGGTTTCAGCATGTTCTTTCCACCGGAGTGTATAGTGCATGGTGACGCCTAGGTGAGTGTAGGAAGTCACCTGTTCGAGGATTTGACCGGCTAGGTAGATGGGGGGTAGTTGGACCTTGCTTTGGTAAGCCTTTATACACATAACTTTGCACTTATCAGGGTGTAGTTCGAGCCCCCAGTCGGAAAACCAATCGGAAACAAGACAAAACAACTTCCTCGGCTGTTCAAACAGTTCAAACTGGATATCGTCGGCACGTCTTTAATGTCGTTTAGCTAGATCGCAAACAACAGCGGGCCAAGAATACTCCCCTGTCGTTTAGCTAGATCGCAAACAACAGCGGGCCAAGAATACTCCCCTGTGGCACTCCTGCAGTTGGAGACCCCCACGTAGAAGCTGTACCGTTGATGACCACCCTTTGCTGGCGCCCCGACAGGTAGTTCGTGAACCAGGCAAGAAGCGAGCCATGGATTCCGCATGATCTGGTTAACTTGTATATTAGGCCGTCATGCCACACGGTATCGAAGGCACGTTTTACATCGAGAAATACTGCAGCAGTGCAGGCAATATTTGGATCGTCTATAGATTTTGCCCAGTCATCAGTCAGACGGAGCAGTTGGAGAACAGTCCCATCCCCCTGCTTGAAGCCTGATTGCTTGGGGTTCATCAGGTTGTTGTCGGTAAGGAACGTGTATAGACGATTGTAAACAAGCCTCTCAAGGACTTTGGCGATCGTTTGCAGGAGAGCAATAGGCCTGTAGTTGGATGGTTCTGTGCGGTCTCCTTTCTTGTGGACCGGTGATATGTTACACTGTTTCCACTCAGTTGGGAAGTGTCCAGTCGCGAGTGAGAAGTTAAACAGCTCACAGAGTGAGGCACTGATAGCTGGGGCTGCTTCTCTGAGTAGGCGGTTTGTTATTCCGTCCGGACCGGGAGCCTTGTTTGTTGGCAATCCCAGTAGCACGTCGTAGACCTCCTCGGTCGACAGCTGTATGAAGCTGAGCTCGTTATCTGTGTACAGTGGTAGTCTCTTCATGTAGTCCGGGTGTTTGCTGTCCATGGTTGTCTGAACGAATATGTTGTTCAGTAGTTCAGCCTTCTCGCAGTCCTTGTCTACAGTACGACCCTGGTAGAGAAGTGAAGGGATACCCATCCTTCCCTTTCCGGTAGCGTTTTTCAGTACCGACCACAGGAGTTTGCAGTCGTCAGCACTTTTGATGTTGTCGCCGATGGAGTTGTAATACTCGCGTTCTGCACGACGGAGTTCCGAGGTGAGTGTGTTTTTACACCTTGTATAGTTCGTCCAGTTTTGCTGGGTAGGTGATGACTTGTACTCTCGATAAAGGTCCGTTTTTTGCCGGATCATGTCCAATATGTCGGTGGTGATCCAGGGTTTGTGGGATCTATGGTTCACTTTGACAGTTTTGTTGGGAATTGTGTTTTTTGCTATTTTTAAGAATTTGTCCTTCCAGCTGTTCCATCTAGCATTAACCGAACCTGACATGCAGGAAGTCCAGTTAGCTTTACCTAGCTCCAGTCTAAAATTGTCGAAATCAGCCCTGTTATACATCCATATATGACGTTTGGTACGACTACTTTGTAAGTACAAGTTAAGCTGACAAACCACTACAGAATGGTCGGATGTACCTAGAGGTGCTAACATATACATCTTGTTAATCTTTGCAGGATCAGAGAGAATTACCAGATCTAAGACACTGTTACTAGTTGGTGTTACTCTAGTGCTCTGATGCTGAGCTTGGTACAGTCCATGCCTGTCAATTATGTCTGCCAACAGTAGTCCATTGTTGTCGGTGGATGCTCCACCCCAGTTCATGTTGTGGCAGTTAAAGTCTCCAGTTATGATTATCTGGCCTTTCTCGGAGGCTGCTTTCGAAACTGAGTTTTCAAAGACCTTTTTAGATCTGAGACTTTTAATCTACGCTATGTTTTACTAAGTAAGTATCTATAGTTGTCATGACTTTAAAAGGGGGTTTCATTACTTTGCAGCTGGATGATAATTCTAGGTTCATGTTTTTGAACAAAAGTTCCTTTGGTAGGTGTGTGTGTGTGTGTGTGTGTGTGTGTGTGTGTTTCTTTACTCCAAATGTACTGCTACAGAACGCAAAGTTGGATTTCTCGACGTTGAATATCTCTGTTCGCTGTTCATACGTTTCTACACAACCTAAGTGACAAATGACAAACTCAATTCAAACAGCTTTTCCCATTTCTATCCCAATCCAATCATTAAAAATCCTTGTTTTTCTCTGTTCCACATGTTGTGCTAGAGAATTGTTAGCTGCACGATGTTGAATTCCACCACTTTGCCCGTAGTATTGGCTTTTTTTTACATTTGATTTGTTATACAATCAAACTTTAATAAAGGAAACCTCAGAATTCATAACAGTTTTTTTTCCATTTCAATGTTAATTTAGCATGTTGTGTGGGAGGCTTTTAAATGTACCGTTTTGGGACATAATTTGGGATAAAATTTACTTCATTGAAAGCTAAGCAAACTTAAGACACTGTACGTTCTCTTACTGTGGAGATTGACAGACGTTAAATACACATTTCAATGCGGAAACGTTTCAACTACTACAAAATAAGTTTTTTTAACGTGACAAATATATTAAGATATAAATACTTTCAATATAGACTCTAGTTCTTGGTGATTTAAAAACTCGCTGTCAAGTTATGTCAAATCTTACTTTAACTACATTCTCATGTTTGCGTGCGGGCCCACGCATGTGTGTGTGTGTTTGTGTGTGTGTGTGTGTGTGTGTGTGTGTGTGTGTGTGTGTGTGTGTGTGTTTGTGTGTGTGTGTGTGTGTGTTTGTGTGTGTGTGTGTGTGTGTGTGTGTGTGTGTGTGTGTGTGTGCGATGTATAATTAATGGACGGGAAAACACAAATACTGATCATCATTATGCAAGTCAGAGCTCAATTTGTTAAATTAATGTAAGGCCACAGCAAGTAAATGTTATGGATGACATCCTATGCATGGTGCAAAAAAGATAGCGCGAAAAAAACAAGATGGGTTAAAAAATCAAGATGACTAAATTTTCAAAATAGACACCATAAACATCGTAACAAGATTTGAAGTGACAAAACGTGACATCACAACTAACAACATTCCTGTATTAAAGAAAAGAACTAGAGTAGTTTACAACTACTAGTCATGGCTACCTCCCTAGGGTCACAAGTATGATTATTTGGCTACAACACAACATGCTTGCCTATTTTGGTCTATCTGACCTTCCCGAAGAGGAAAAAAATCGTGTTTTTTTTTTCTGAAATCAGGCGAAAATTAATGCGCGCGCTGATGTCATTCATAAAATTTACTTGCTGTGGTGCCTTAATTACCTACTTCTGATCTGATAGGTTTAAATTAGTTTAAGGTGTTCCTCATTACGTATATATCATGTAAATGTGAATTATTATAAAACTTCAATATGAAAATTTTCTGAACAAAGGAATGATGGAACATGTTCATAGCATGGTCACCATGAGTGTAGCTAAAATAAACATGTACATAGGTGTTACCTGGAATGTAGGTGGTGTCCGTACGCGTAGCAGGGTGACCATTGGTGTAGGTAGTGTTCTCAGCAGGGTGACCATTGGTGTAGGTAGTGTTCTCAGCAGGGTGACCATTGGTGTAGGTAGTGTTCTCAGCAGGGTGACCATTGGTGTAGGTAGTGTTCTCAGCAGGGTGGCCACTGGTGTAGGTAGTCTTCTCAGCAGGGTGGTTATTGGTGTAGGTAGTGTCCACGGCAGGGTGACCATTAGTGTAGGCGTCCACTGCAGAATGACCGTTGGCGTAGGTAGTGTTCTCAGCAGGGTGACCATTGGTGTAGGTAGTGTTCTCAGCAGGGTGACCATTGGTGTAGGTAGTGTTCTCAGCAGGGTGGCCACTGGTGTAGGTAGTCTTCTCAGCAGGGTGGTTATTGGTGTAGGTAGTGTCCACGGCAGGGTGACCATTAGTGTAGGCGTCCACTGCAGAATGACCGTTGGCGTAGGTAGTGTTCTCAGCAGGGTGACCATTGGTGTACGGAGTGCCCAATCCAGGCTGTAAATAGGAGCGACGAAAGTTAGACATTCAGGTAATAAGATACGCCAAAAAGCAGTTACTCAAGCATATAAAACGGATATGATATTAAAAACGGTCAGACGTTTCAGATAGCATCCACCATCTCTCGTCAGTGACATTGAAGTGATTTTGGAGAGACTGGTCTTTTATACCCTATAGGAGAGCTAGAGATTCCTTTATACCCTATAGAAGGGATTCTTGCTTTTGTAGTACATACAGTAAACAAAAATGGTGGCGAATATAAATACGGACCGTCCTTTCCACCGTATAACATGAATAAGATTAGCAATGCCCTCCTAAAATGACATCAACATGTTTTACAAGATACTAAGACATAAGCGTAGACATCTCAAAACGGAAAAAAAAGCCCGCTGTCCTACCTTTGGAACTTCCCGAACATTGTTGTTGAAATAAAGCCAGGTTCCGAAGATGATCAATGACACCAACAAGGTAGTTATTATCACGGCAAAGCCAATACTGCCGTAAGTGCAATCTGAAAATACATATGATGGGAACGTCAAGGTGTCGGTGAAAACGAAGCACGTATTCGGGCTACGTACATTACAGACAATAACAATAGTTCGGATACCTCATATCTCCATGAAATAGTCTGATTATGTAAATTACTTCCCCATTTACACAAACTATACTTGGTTAAGTACACCTTTAAATAACTTATGCCGGTCCCAATGTTGATTGTCCAATTATTTACCATTTGCAAGGATTATAGCACTTTTATATTAATTATGCAAATTAGGGACGTATTTGCATAATTGGTATCTGCTAATGTTCCACCAGCCACAAACTACATATCTCCTAGGTATTTAAGTCCTATAATGGGAAACACTACAAATATAGATTTCCCTCATTAATTATGCAAATGAAGTGCCAGTTTGCATAATTTGCACTTGAGGATGTACATCTCTGTCAAAGCTACCTACATACCAAATATCATCTAAATGTATCGTTCCCTTTTTCAGTTATCCTCCTTAGAAGATTTTGAAAAAAAAATGCCCCTGCAGTTCCAGAGCAACCTGCTAGGGGACCCAACCTATTCCTTACGTCACAAGCTATCTGCCACTAAAAATGAAGCTATACACATCCAGGTTAAAAGATACAAAAAATAAATTTCTGCTGCAGTACCAAGGTCACATACCAGGAGGCCCAAAATTAACCTTGACCTTTGTCTTCCTACCACCTACCCACATACCAAATTTCATCATAATTTATCCAGGGGTTCTTTAGTTAAGCTGACCACAAATATCCGGAAACACAAACACACACACACAGACACATGGACACATCCAAAACTATATCTCCATTTTTCATGGAGATAACTAGTACACAGAGAATACATCAAGAAGTCATATTCAATGTAGCAAGGCTCTTGTGTCTATACTTGTTTTCGTGGGTACGTTATTAAAGACAGTCATCTATTGAAAATAGCTGTTATATAACAGACATCAACGAAACTTCAGTCAAAACGATAACACGTATTACAGAAACATAATGCCAAACGTTTCTGAACACCCAGGAAAGGAATTTATACTATTTAAAAAGCTATTTGAAACAAAAGACCTTCATCTGGTTTTAAATGCAAGACAATCAAATATTTCGTGATCAAATGAAAGAACTATGATTATTGAAATATGGAGCATAATTGTTATTTTCATCAGGTACTCACCCATCGCGGCAACAAATGTAATCAGCAACTAAAAACACTAGACGAGAATAAAATGCCTTTAATATGATTTGTTTTGATCATATTACATACAACTATATGGACCTAAAAATAAATAAACTTACGACAACGTGGTTGTTGCGGTACGTTTGGCACGTACATCGGATTCCTGTTCAGGGCGTCTCGTATGGAGTTCGGATCTGGGCTCGGGATAGGTCTGTTTTCATGTATGTCATTGTTATCATTTCCAGGAACCACGTTGTCAGCATTATGTTCAGTTGAGTTGCCTTTGTTATCGTTTGCAGGAACCACGTTGTCAGCATCACGTTTAGTTGAGTTGCATTCTGACATATACGATGGGTTTGGGGATTCATATGCGACACCATAAGCCATAGAGGGGTCCAGATTGGTATTATCGTCTATGATATAGACGTGTTCAGGAATCTCAGCCTCGGTGTCGTTTGGGGGGATTGTGTTTTTGCCGTAATTATCATTGTTTGTCGTTTTAGTTGTTGTGGCGCATAGCTCATTTTCAGACGGACTGCATCCTGTTTCGTACGTCGGATTTTGGACTAAGTTTGAAACAGCGTAGGGTTTCAACCTGTTTTGTTTTCGGACATCTGGACGTATTTGCGTCAACTTTGCGACATCGTTTCCGTCGACTTTTGGTACATCGTTCTTGGTGATGATGTCTTCAGCCATGTTTATTCCTCGCACTGTAAAAAAATATATTTTTGCGATCTCACACCTGAATTAAAAAAGATATGCAAATGACTAACACATTTACATATCTATACAGGGTGATGCTCACACGTAACACTTTGCAAGTATAAAATTCCCACCACTCGTAGATGAAGGTTAGACATTTAGGTAATAAGATACGCCAAATGGCAACTACTCAAGCAACTGGATATGATTTTGGTAACAGTTAGATGTTTCACGCAGAAGCCGGCCATTATATTTCGTCAGTGACATGGGGGAATTTTTTTAATGAGCAGGTTTTATACCTTCGCTATGAATTAATATGGTAAAGCGGTTGAAATTGTAAAAAAAATATTCCAATGGGAAAAAAAAGTAAGACAAAGCCAAGCATGCAAGAATAGGCTGAAACAAATGAGTTGATTAGCTATGTGTTGCCTCGTTAAAAGTTAGCGGGTTTTCTACACTACCAAAAAAATGATTTTTCTTGTTTTACTTACCACATGGACAATTCTTATATGAAGAAAAATATTCTTGCAGGAAGAAAATGTTGAATAAAATTCAAGCAAAACAAGACACTACAAATTTTTTTCTGGAAATTTAAGCAAAATCTTCTATCTTTTTCTTATAATGCAAGAAAATTTTTTTAGAAATTCTTGCTTTCTTGATAACCAGATTCAACTCTTAAGAAATACAAGTTTTTTTTTTCTTCCCTTTCTCCGAATATGACAGGACTTACTTCCTGGAAGAAAAATTTCTGTGAGGAAGCAAATCAAGATGAACAAGAAAAAGCATTTTTGGCAGTGTAAGAAAACGAATGTCAAATCGTCTCAAAAACTTAACAAGCAAAAATTTGCTTGCCCCATGGACAAGCACATTTTTCTAAGATTTCTCAGAGACAGAATAATTTTTTCCTGAAAGATAAAATTTCTGTGAGGAAGCAAAAACAAGAAAAACATTTTTGGCAGTGTACGATTATATAACCGGTGGGATAGTCTCAAAATCATGGTCAGAATACTGCAGATTGTGTCCATAGAAGCAAAGCCATCGCCGAAGAGGGAGATAAATTTTTCAAAGCACTCAAACACAAGATCACTCTATGAAAACACCAAGGTACAAATATTTCACCGACAGAAAAAAGGCCAAACACCACTCAATATGCTTCAGAAAAATTCATGGTAGAGACTTCATATTGGATGTAGATATATAGTTTGCCTGAGGACAGGTAAATACGATAACATATAACAATGAAAAAAAACTTTATTGCTCATTCTGTATGGAATTATATGTCTAGAATCACAGGGTACAGTGTAACTAATTCCATATGAGTGTTTCCATATCTAAACTTACCAATGGTAAATTTTCCTACCAATATCATTTCATTAATGTGTTAAAACTGTTTTATATTAGAAATATGGTACCCCAGAATGATGAAATATATATGAAATATATCTTATGTCGAGACTCAAGCATATCCAACAATGTAAATTCTAGAGACCCAGCCCTTCTAGTCCAAAACAAGTCCAATCATTTTATTACCATATGGCATCATCATATGCCATATCATTACATTGAATATTAATACTATGGTTGGAGCTATGTGTCAAACTCGTGTACTTATATCTTCCTAAAACTGAAGTTTGTGATTTGTTACCAAGCAACTTCTTAAATTTCATGTAAACCCAATTTTTTTTTTTTGGGGGGGGGGGGGGGACGGGCAAATCTTTAGAGGAGGCGGGATGGGGGGGTGCGAGATCACTAGTGATTTCACCCCAGCGAGATCCCGGGGGTGGCGGGGGCGGGATCGCTGTGAAACAAAAACCTTAAATAAAATTTTTGGCAAAATTTGAAAAGTCTTTCATTTTTCGTGTAGCCATAATGGTAACTGGTTGTTGATAGGCATTTTTGACAAAAAATACTAATTTCCGTCCTAACAACCTATTTCTCAGGTTTTCTTGCTACTTTTCTGTTTTTTATGAAATGACATTTAGAATATCTTTCATCTGACGTCAATATGCCGTAACATGTCTTTCAATACTAATACTTTTTTTAGCAAAAAAAGCCCCACCCCTTCGCACCCAGATTGATCCATAGGCCTGGTCTGAACAGGGTTAACAGCATAACGATAGAAATAATTGTAGCATTATTACTCCTGCACCTACCTTAATTTCATAATGACGGTTTATACAAACTTTAAAACTCATACAATGAATACACCTTTAACAGTCCCTATGCTATGCGTCTTTTAGATATTAATTATAATGTTGACTTTTCTCTGAAGGTCTCTTATTACCTGGTATTGACTTTATTTTGAGACTGTATAATAAGATGCAATATATTTTGCTTGAAAAACAGCTGCATACATAATTATTGTAACATGGTCAATATTGCAATAGTAGTATATAATTTGGTTTCTCCCATGCGTACTCAATAAACATTTTTTTTTTACTTACCAGCGGACTTTTGGTGTAGTGTATTGTAGTGTCTCACAGTCCTTCTTTCTTTATAAGGACTCAAGTCTCAACGACACGATTGTGATATTTGGTTCTCGGTAGACAGAGTTCGTTTCTAGTGTCGATTGTATGTAATGAATTATTCAAGACACCGGACGAACCATTTCGCAAGTGCCAAATATCAAAATATGCATTTATATACAATTGCTTGCTGGTATGTTGGAAGTATAGTTAACGAAATAATTGTCTGAAATAATATGTACTCCATTATGACCCAATATTCATTGTTTTACAGTAAAAAGTGCATTTTTGTTATGTACATTCCCTTGTTATCAAAACCATGAACTCGCCAAGCACGTTTGTCGACAACATCAGACACATGAAACGTCAGGTTCCTGAATAGACATCAATACACCACCGCCTCACGTAAGGTAGTCCCTTTGTCAACATTGTGGTTTAAGAAATTGGCTCAAATATACGGGTTCATTTTTCTTAGCCGTTTACAGATAATGTATAATAATATCAACACCTAAGATAATTGGTTTGCATCAGGTAAGTACGGATTTGACAATGTTTTATCTCCCAAGTCCCACTTTTCAAAATCAGTCTGCTCTTCGAAAAAAACTTGTAAATGTCAGTAAACTCTTACATAAAAGCAAATGCAGCCATGCCTGAGACTCATCGTTGTTTTCTTTGTATATTTATATATATATAAATATATTTACCTCCCAAGACGAGGTTGGTATAGTGTTTTTTTTTTCAACCTTTATTTAACCTTGATACATCATTCGGCCTGAGCCGTTTTTCAAGTGTACAATACAAAATGTTTTTAAATGATGGTGTGTAAACGTACAAAAAATGCTGCACATCATTAATTAGGAACTGCAAAAAAGAATAAATGAGAAAAAGTTTTTGGCGTAACCAAAATCTAGTTAACTGATGATTACAAGCGTACAATTTGAAAGGTAATATTTGCAAGCAAATACAGAATGTTACCTTCACATGTTGTAGTCTAACACTGGCAACTGTTTGTTCATTCCTATTTGAACATATTTCTAAATGTAGTGACCCGAGCCCCCTCTAGATCTGACATTTACTACATTATGTAGCCGAACACCACATGGTGCCTGCTACTTTACCGGTTACCATGGTGACAGCCGTCTGGTCCAGGTCGTTGACCTTATTTGTGCGGAAAAGAAGAAGAAACAAAGCAAAAACAATATGTTCCCTTCTGTGAAGGTAACATAATGATGAGTGGACGTGCACCATTCCGCAGGTGCGACTTCGATAGAATGCATGACTTTCTGATCGTATGTTGGTATACTAAGAAAATAGTAAGTGAAGAGTCTGAAAATAGCGTACAGTATCCAGGCACAACACAAATTGTGTATAATAATAAAAGGTGTATGCATGCTATATACACGCCCTATCGTGCGAGTGTACTGCGGTGGTGCTCGCGTGTCCGGCATTGCCTGTGTGCGTATTCGGCGCGTGGTCATGGATGTACCTTGAGTATTTTCTTCCACATTTGTGGAATACATTATAACAATTGCATAAAAGTATATTCATTACACAGTACACCATATCTATCTATAAATGACTGGTATGTAGCTGTAGAAAAGAGTCCATCTTGTTCCATCAAGGATCCAAAGAGGATTTCATTTTGTATGAACAATTCCCAGACAATTGGAAAACCATTAATCAAGATATTTGCATTCCACCCTATAACTAACTATAGTGTTGTTAAAGTGATACTGTTGTGGTACACTGGTATCACTTGCCAAGCTGGTAACTACAGCATGGCTTCCACATTGGTGGCACGTTTACAACTATCCAACAAGTTTCACTTCTGCAACTATACATGTATGATTATTAGAGTACAACACAACATGTTTGCATACTTTGGTCTATCTTACCATCCCGAAGAGGAAAAAAATTCTTTTTTTTTAAATTTGAAATCAGGCGAAAATTAATACACACGCTCATGTCATCTATAAAATTTACTTGCTGTGGCCTTATGCCAAACATCGACAAAACAAACCTTACGCAACGCAGGCATCACTAAAATACAAATATTTATTTCTGTAACAAAATACTTTATTAATGAACAAAAAAATACACTGTCAAGGCTGAGCACAACTTTGAAATTTCAACTAAAGTGGAATTCTTTATCACATTCTTTTTTGATAAATATACAACAAGTTATTGATACAAAGTATATTCAATATATATATAAAACAACAGGATGTGGCATTCAGGGTGCGGTCATTTAGTTTTTAATTTTTCATAACGAAAATTACATATAGTAATAGCAGAAGTATTTAATCCATAACATACATTCATTCCATTTGTAGTAAAGAATTCAAAAAGATAACATAGTGCATATTTTTTTAGTTTGCCATGAAATACGAAATAAAGCTCCGAAGAGTATACCTTTCGCGCTTCCTACAATCCTTTCAAGTGTTATAAAATCATAGGGCTTTAAATCAACAAACTCGTGTAATAAAAATGTAGGGTCGGTGGGGCAGTGTTGTTGTTTTTTTGCCGAATCCGAAATGCCTCCTTCGACCGCCTCGTACCTACCAAGCTAAAATCAGGTGTCCATTTTTCCATTTGGATTGACTAAGAAAAGTGTCCATTGTCCATTCCCAAGGACACAATGTCAAGTCCGGAATCAAGCCACTCGACCATTCCTTGGTTAAGACTTTTTTTACTGCAGAATAATACTTAAGCCGAGTTTGTGATTTGAACCCAGTGTTTTTTACAAAACTACTGTAAACCTGCGGGGGGGGGGGGTCCCGTCAACAAAGGTTCATGGTAAGAATGAAAAGGGAGAATTGGTGCTTTGATCTGGGGCACTTAGTAAACTGGCTTGTTTTGAGGATCTTGTCCCTCACTTCATCGAAGTTGAGCTCGTCCCGGTCATTGGCCTGGATCGGGGTGGCCGGACACTTCTTCTTAAGGGCATCGGAGCTCGAGGAATGCATCATCTTGGCCTTGATCTTAATGGTGTCTGGACACCTGATGAAAAAGAGAAGAAGAAATAAAACATTTGAAAATCCTGATACTTTGAAAAAAAATCACAGCCGTTAATGTTATTGCACACCCAATTTGCCAGCGTATTTCGTGCAATTATCCAGGTGGTGCAACAGTGCGAAGTCATTCAGCTGGACCGCACTGGTTTGGGGATTCTGTGCAATTAACAGTTCTAAGTGTTTATTAAGGGCGTGGTCACATAGGTCGTACGATCGTCGTGGGAGGACAAAAATGTACGTCTCCTGCTAAGTTCTAGTGTCTTTGTACACAAAACTCCGTTTGGGATCCATGTCGGTGGTTAGTTCTGTCACGACCTGCTTAAAAATCCTATGGCATCAAAATCGTGCGACGATCGCATGACCTATGTGACAACGCCCTAATCCGCTGTGCTTCTACTATATAAAATCAGTCAGGCTCATCATCAAGTTAAAAGGTACTGACCAGCTGACCAGGATCAACTTGTTACGATCCTGACCCTCCTTGTTCTTGTAGTCAAAGTCGTAAACACTCCAATAGGCAGCGTCAGCCGGGAAACTGGCCTGGAATTCCTCCCAAGTCGACTCCTGTAATAAGGAACAGACAACAGCTTGTCAGTTAAAGTTAGCGGGACAAACATATGTTATAGATATGCTGCAAAATCGTTTTCTAATCTGTCGTCTTTTTGGTGTCTTGTACCATGCAAATCTGTTTATTTATTATTTGTAAATCTATAAATCAAATCTGTATAATTTTTGGTATGTGTGTTTCTGTGCTTCTGGATATTTTTAATCAGAATAACTTTAGAACCTCTGGATGGAATGTCTGCGATCTTCGTACTAAAGCAGAAACTCTGGTTTTCGCATCATTTAGTCCCAAACATGTTATTGTTTCATATTTTGGTGGCAAGGTAGAATAAGATAGAACTTGTGTAGGCATGCGCCCTTAGCAGCCTTACCTTAACCTTGTTTTCCACGATGATCTTTGTCTCGCAGTTTGACACCCTGAACGTCACGTACTTGTACAAGTGTTTTTGTTTCACCTCGTCGTAAGCTGCGACCACTTCATCTGTAACAGTGATGCCTGAAGCCTGAGGAATAGAAGATAACAATATGTTAAACTTCGTTTTACCATTGCAAAACACCTTTAGACATACAAATAGAATCTAGTACAGGCAGAATAACGTTAACATTCGATAACAATATTCTTTGAATATCAAAATATTTTAGTATATAAAACTATTGAATACAGTCTAGAATATTGTCTATAGATCAGTAGACCAGCTAATACTGTCCCAACGTTTAACAACCCATTGTTATTTGTATAATTATTCTTAAAACTACTTAGAAACTAGTAAGTGAAGACTCACCATGATTCTTCACCTCTTGGTTCTTAGGAATATCGACTTGAATTGAGGATATGGACCTACAGAAATAGGAAAAAAAGGAAGAAAAAAATGTATGTAATTTTGTTTCGTTGTTCATATATGTTGGGCCCCCTTGGAAATCAACTTTAAATAAGTTGAAGGAGCTCCCCCTTGTCTTGAGATTAAAAAAAAAAGATGGTACTAGGCTGCACATGTATGCGCGTTAGCTGTTAAACATACTAACGTTCCTAATTGTTTGTGTTTCTGGATTTTTCTGGTAAGTCTGTTGATACTATTTTAGCACACATTGTGTCCTGGCCCGCTAGTATTTGCCTCACCAGCCAGGCTCCGCGGATCTCTGGTCAAATAGAAGAAATTGGAAAAATAATAATAGTACGCTAGGGGGTCATAGGCGTCAGGAATCAAACGGCTTTAGGATCACGCAGACGCACCGTAGCACTTAGCGTGCATACAGAACTTTCTCTTCTTTCGGGCTGCGGAATGAATCAAACCCCCGCACGAGTCGGTACGGAGACGAGCGTGCCCCTTGCAGCAAATAAGAGTGAGTAAGAAAACCGTACGCAAGCAGCCTGTATTACAAGTGTAAGTAGGGCCTGTATACTGTAACCTGGCAATCGCACATCATACCGTACGTACGTACAACTCACTACTTGCGAAACGAAGGATGGCACGCAACAGTTCACGGTCAGGCGTGGCGTGCAGACCACATACCTTCACCTTGCCAAACCGTGCGAGTGACGTGCGTTGAGACGTACGCCCACCATGCACTTGCCATTCCTTTAACACGTTTTCAGAAAAACGTAGCAGACGTGGGCTCCCATGAAAGCGCACGAATAAATAACACGTACGGCGGGTTGTGCCCTTAGCTTGACCCATGAACATATGTATGCATATGAGCGGGTCAGTGCACTTTGGAGCCTGCCCTGATTAAACAAACCCCCTGCGGAAGGAAACTTCACCATATATGGAGTCATCAGGAGCCAGGTAAGGGCAGGTGTATACAGTGCGTGGACCTGGCCCGCTGAATAGACCGATCCTGACTGTTCATTACAATTAGCAACGGGACCAATGATAGCACGGCAATTAACTGGTCGGTCAGTCACAGAGTGGGAGCACGACCGTAAGATAGTTAAGCATTTCTTTATATGTCTTTATCTTGCATTACCACGATTTGACGAAGATGGGCTGGGACTGACTTTTGACATTCACATATTTCAGACAAAATTGCGATTTTGTGGTGTCGTGTGTAGCGTACAACTGGTAGGCACAGAACCTAGAGGTCCTTAGTTCGATACTCGACATGCCCCCGACGTTGTGCCCTTGGGGAAGGCACTTCAGAACACTTTCCCTTGCAGTGGAGTGACGACCACCGAGCCTCTTCGGTTAATGTGTCAATAGTGTGCCAAAAACACACGGGGAATTGGTGCGCTAATGCCCTCATGGATGTGCAAGCATTTGCCACCAACAATCGTAATTATTTAACACTATGTTTCCCTACCCAGCAAGCAAATTCCTGACTTAAAATCTTTAAAATACAGACGCTACAGACACTCGTCTACAAATACAGACATGCACTGAGTTATAGTACATAAAGAACGATAACTTACTTTGTTAGACTATACTCCACTGGTAGATACCGCTCTGGAAAATGGAAGTCACCGAACTCGACCTGACGATCTCGAAGTACTGACCAAAATCTACAGCTTTTCCTCTTTTATACATCCAGTAGGACATGAAATCATCCCATTTTGCATGAGTCAATTTCTTTAATAAACATCCTAGTCAGAAGACACTTTCTTTTGGGTTTCTTATCATTTTGGCTCCGTATATGGGTATAGCCATGCTCCCTAGTTCCATATATGGGCACAACCATATGCAGTGCTTTAGAGGCCGCCACGCTAAGAGCTGACCTAGATCGATAGTGTATCTCTAACCAATAGTACACCATGTGGAACAACAAATGATGTAATGTGTTTACATTATTTCTACGCTTGGCGTATGACGATGTAAGGGGTTGTATGTATCATTCCTTATCGGGGATGGTGACGTAATTCCGTATTATGGAGGAGGAGGGTGTCAGGCTTGAGCCTCGGGCACCCAAAAATTAAAAATTCGGGCTCACCATTGCACTTAAGGTGCACTCTCAATACACTTGTGTCACGCTTGCGTCACTGTGGGGAGATAATAAACAAATTTCCTTACGTTTTGGGTATTTTGTCGTCTTCTAAGTCATACTTTTAGGTATTACACAATATCTAACTTATGAAACACCAGAAAAAGTAACAAAACATGACGCATTAAACGAACCAGGCAGTGACATGACGCAAGCTAGACGCAAGTGCTGTGAGACTGCACCTATATATACTGACAGGATCGAGAAGGTCCAACGGAGAGCTGTGTGTATAATACTGGGACAGCACTACACGTCTTACACCGATGCCTGTTCTGACTTGGGACTACTTTCTCCACACGTCTTGACCTGATTTAAACCCTTGCTAACTCTCTCAGCCAGTCCGAACATTTCTTGCACTTACTGCCACCAACCAGAGATGAAATCAGTGGCGGACAGACAAGGTCATCCCACAAACTGACCACTACTCGCTGTAGAAATGAACACTATCGTAACAGCGCTGTAACTTTCATGGTCTTTTGAACCAATAATCGTGCGTTGTTTTTTTTGTAGTGTAACTGTGTATTGTTATTTTATTTATTTGTTATTTCTTCGATTAGGTTATTGGATATATGGTGACATACTGGTATTAATGTGTTAAGCAAATACTGTAAATGCATTTAAGTTCGCGGGGATTTAATTTCGCGGTAGCGGGAAAAAGGACTTTTCGCGGTGGTTTTAATTTCGCGGTGGCACTATGTACTGTAGTCTCTTAATGCCATGGAAAAATATTCGCGGTGGATTTAAGTTCGCGGTGAAGCGGTCACCGCGAAAACCGCAAACATTAATCCACCGCGAACATTTCTGCATTTACAGTACTATTTTAAGGTATTTTATCGCAATACTGTTTTAACTTGTCTGTCTGTAACGATTATTAAGCACAACTCATGCATTACAGAAATTGAACCATTCGTTTCTAAATACTAGAAAAGGTACGTTATGATACTCGGGCACTTTAAGGCCTGTGACAATTTTGGTCGAACATGAAATTCGGACCACTGCGTGACCTCAGGTAACCCCGCCGGGCCGGAGCGTTTTTAGAACGGTCCAATGTCAGTACCTAATGTTACATTGCGAAAACAGGAACTTACGATGCACGGGCCACACTAACTACTTTTCTTGAGACTTATTAATGTTGAATGTTAAAGATATTGATCTAGTATTTATCAAATATCGGCATAACTAGAAGCGGTTAACAAAAGGGCACCCCCGCGAGAGCTGCAAGTGGTACAGTCCGAACATGCGTTCCTACCTCCCGGGGTGTGGAGTGGCAGGAAAACAGCGAGGCGCTCATACTTCAATGAAACAGCAAAACAATGCTATAAATCGGTATTTCTAGCCCAAAATGATGGATGGCAGTTGACTGATGCCTTATAAGGCTAACTGCTTGCGAAATTTCGCATTGATACAACAGCGATTTAACAGATATAGACATAAAACATTCATATTTTACCATCGGTTAATGTTACGTACAGTCAAACATGTCTTACTTGGGCCAGTTCATGTAGGGTAAGTAGTGTTTCGTCGGCCCCTGTCCACATCAGGGCACCAGTTTTATTACGAGTTTTGTGCAGATTTAGGTTCATTAAGCCTTAGACCTTCAGAAATCAAGCGGGCCTTCTTGCAATATCTTTGATTTCCGTGGCTTTATTGATATTTGTACGAAAAATACATGAAAATTGTCAAAAAATACTGTTTTTGCCCCAAAATGAAGCCTTACCTAGGAATAGCGGCAAGATCCCCAGGCATATTAGATATCACAGAGATATAATCTATTACTCCAGAAAATATGACTCAGTTAGACAATCATTTCATAGTGGGCACAGACCCATTTTAATAGCATCCCTATTTTTTACCAAAAAATTTTTTTTAAACCCAAAATATTGAGGATCCACAATTTTCTTGTCATCATATTTTGAATATGGGTGAATTACGTTAACTGGCCAAAAATTGTTGAAAACAGATGGTTACATCAAAAGTTATGGCCATATAACTGCTCGACTGAGAATCTACAGGTGTCACAGGCCTTAAACTGCCTGTGTATGCTTAAATATTAAAAAAAAAATGAGTAGAAAAGGCGTCTAGCATATACATATCTGTGGCACTTGAGCGCTGAATATACAAACCTCGTGATTACAACTTATGCAGATATCTCAAACCAACATGAAAAGTATATGGATCATATTACTAACGTTTTGGAACAGAAAATGTTCTAAAAATGCATAAAATGTTATAGACATTCTTATGTAACTATGGATTAACACAACCAAACGGCTAACGAAAGTACGGAAAATGATAATATTGTTTTTGAATATTAAACACAAATATTACACTTTAGCAAGAAGCAGGATTTAATTGTCCATTTCTTGGCCACATTCCGTCAGCTTCTGCTCCAGTTCTGCCGGCTCTGGTCTTGCCGACGTCTCCTCCCGTCAACACGACTTCATGACGTAATACAGCTTTTTTGGACATCCGGGCGGCCTGTCCAGACGGACCCCCTGCCTCAGGAGCCCCACCAACTTAGGACAACTCAGATGGCGCTGGAGCTGGTAGCTGGGCTCCTCCCCGAAGGCGGCGATCTCCCACAGCAGCACGCCGAAAGACCACGTGTCGCTCTCGCACGTGAACTCGCGAGACTCCAGCGACTCCAGAGCCATCCACTTCAGGGGCAGGAGTTCGTCGACGTCGTTATTGACTGACGAGGGCAAGTAGGTAGTCTCGGTGTAGACGTCATAGGCCAGACCGAAGTCAGCAAGTTTAGCCACGCCATTGCCACTGACCAGGACGTTTCGGGCGGCCACGTCACCGTGAGCGATACGCAGACGTCGGAGCTCCTCCAGGGCACGGGATATCTGGACACAATAACGGACAAACCTGCCAATAGAATCGTTCTGCCTAGGTTGTTGTTTTAGAATGTCATTGAGCAAAAGTTCGCCTTTGGCAGCAAATTCCAAGAGAATACTCTTTGGTGTGGATATCAAGACGACCCCGAAAAGTCTGACGATGTTTGGATGTCCGCCATTTTATTCCTCACTGTTTTCGTGCACGGCTATCAGCGCGGCGACTTCCCGACAGAAGGCTCGATAGCACCGCCTGTCCTCTATACGGACGGACTTGACCGCCACCGTGACGTCAGTGCCAGCCGTGCGCAGCCATCCTCTCCTGATTTGTCCGAACGCGCCCAGCCCGACCAGTTCGCCCAGAGTCAGATCGTCGGCGTTCCTCTCCCACCGGTGGAGCCAGCCGGGCTGCAAACTCTGCGCCAGGTCTTCTTCCATGTTTCTCAGCTCCAGTAGAGTAGTGCAGCGACTACCAGAGTCAGCACCAGGGGTATGGCAATCTGGACAGACAACGGGAACGTGTGTGTTTCAGTTTCAATGATACGCTTTCCCGTTTCGATGACGTCACACAACTTACCAGTCCAGGGTGGCAAGCAGGCGCAGGTCCCGTCCACGTTGTGACACGTGGCGCTGTTCTTATAGACACAAACTTGCCGACATTTCCATCCGTACAGACCTGCGGGGCAGGGCCTGCTGCAGTTACTGCCGAACCAGCCTTCCGTGCAGTTACAGTCCGGCCGGCGGTAGGGAAGCAGGTGGCGTCATGCTGACACCGATACCTCCTGCTGCAACCTTGTCCTTAGGTGCCAACTGGGCAGGAGGTCTGACACGTGGTTCCTGTCCATCCCGGCGGACACACACAGCCGGCCCACCGGTCACAGCTGCCACCATGGCTCCTCTTCGCATGATTCACCCGTTTTTCCAGGAGGACAAGCGACGGCCGAAACTCATAACTTGTGTTAATGGCCGTCTTGTTTTCTGTTAATACAGTACAGGTGTAGGTACCGTTATGTTCGGACTGTATGTTGTAGATCCCTACACGATGTTTCTGAGCGCCTTGCAGCCACTCTCCCGTTTTATTAGGAAATGTCCACATCATCCTGTCAGTAGCCAGATGGAAAACCTTGCAGTGTAGCGTTACAGAGCCGGATATGTAAATCCATCGCGAGTCGCTAGGGGTCGCGATGATGACCACGGTACTGTGAGGTATGTCGCAGACGACACCCTGCCATCCAGGCTGACACTTGCAGGCCACGTTCAGCCCATGGCAGCGGGCACCGTTCTCACAGGTGCAGTTCTGGTCACAAAACAGGCCGTACTTGTTAGGCGGGCACCCGACTGGCTCAAGATCAAATTAAGTAAAAAGGCTAAAAGTAGAGGTATCACTTCATGAATCTTGTCAAATATGGAAATAGAGACATGTTTTCTGGAAGTTTACACGTAAAATTTTTTTTCCATGGATGAAAGTTTGAACGAACCCATCACTATTCGGAAGATATCAGTTTCAGGAATAGGCCCTGAATAACAATTGCGAGGTGACCTGGAAGTAAAGCCCGAATAACTCTGTATAAATTCAATTTGGAGGACAGATGCTCCATCTGATGTAGAACAGTTTAAGCAGTGTATTCCGATATCCCGCATCGACTTTATAAATCTTTCATCAGCATCATGCCAGGGCATCCATACAAAGTGCACCAGACAATCACTATTATTCGTGTATCCTATAGACATAAACTGTTCTGGAATATTCCTGTGGTTGTCATTGTCATACAATTGCTTTGAAACAGACACCTCTCCAATACCCATTGCAATGTACTCGGCAGTGCCTTTCATATCGAGGTTCAGGTCGCCTGCCTTCCCCGGGCCATTCCGAGTCGGCATTTCGCAAGTGTCGTTGTAAACAGATGGATATCCCTGCACGTCTTGCACTTGTACATCAACATACAGCTGCTCGGGGTTTCTGGAGGATACTCTTTTATTCAAAGTCAAAATGTTCTACACAATTTATTCTCACACCATGAGTCAAATGATTTACTCTCATCAGGATTCAACCCCTTTTTTCAATCTCCGACAATGTCTGTAATAACTGTAATGTAGCAAAACAAAAGTAATTCATATAACCTTCCTGTTGGAAAAAAACAACAGGAGCACAGTTATGCCTATTAGATAACTTAAAGAATAGGAATAGAAATAGCCAGAGATGAGCACATGATCAACTTGTAATCAAGGATCATTAACTTCATTTCTGAAGGCCGCGGCATCTCTTTGTGTCTGTCTTCAGTGTCTGCCGAGGCAGTCTCCTACAATTTCACACAGAAATGAGCCAACAAATTAACTTCAAAACATTCAATACTACAAAAATAACCTGGACATGAATTGCCAGCCCGTGCTTTGTTTCTGCAATCTAATAATCCAAAGAAAATACCTGAAATCAATAACAATCCCCAAAACATCAACTAATATGACACCTTCAATGTACTCTTATCACGTCATTACTTTCCATCTATGTACATAGGTCGATACATTTATAACGCCATGCAAAGAGGAAACTGTACCATTCCTAAATAAGCTTTGACAGATATCATGTCGCTAGTAGCAAAGAAATACCCAACCTGATGTACGTTAAAGTTCCCTTTATTACCTACCGTAGATTCCACTAGTATTGTAGTAACTGAAATTGTTGCGATATAACGTATGTGTAGTATTACATTGTACCTTTTGTTTTAATACATTGCCATACATTGTCACTGGTGCAATTGTTGCGCAATAAACTATCTATCTATCTACTAATTATAAGTATGAGAACCTATTTTAGCCATGTTTGAAAACAGTTTAACTCTTTTATGTAGATTTAACGTCCCCTGAAATCTAGGTGCTTAAAAGTGAACATAGAACTGGCCAAAGCTCATCACTTTTAATTCACTAAATCAGGCACCTTTCCTGGGAATGATCATTTTCGTCGGTTACTGCGACGTACTAAAGTTTTGTTTCGTCCTGTCAAACGTTGAGGGGTGACGTAACCATTAGCACATGCGCCTAGAGCCCACGGTGAGAGAGAAATAAAAACAAGGCTTTAAACCATTGAAAAGCCTTTCTTGGTGGGATTTTATGTGAAATCTGGGCATTTTGGGAGTGGCAGTGGTAGGAAAGACCCTATACTTGTTGAATTAGTTGTAAAAAATGACATTTCTCCATTGATGGGGTTTCCGCACCCCCTTGAAATAGTGGTATCGTCGTCAGAACTGTAATTAGGGGGGTGTATCAAAAGACTAGCCGTATAGAAATTCTTGCAAATGAATTTCACGAGACTGGACATAGTAGGCTATCACTTGAGGGTAAGTTTGCTTGGCTTGAACTTTTTATTCTTCAGATAATTGCATATTTGTTTCCTCAACTCTTCCATTGGAACGCATGAATTACTGGGGGAAATTCTAATGGCATCGTCTCCCCTGCACTCTTTTGCTATAGCAGCGATGGTGGCTCCACCAGGGGTGATGGTTAGGAAGATAGCAGTAGGGCTGACGTCAGAGTTGCGTTGAGCGCATAAAATGTGAATACAAATTGGGTGTGACTTAGAATCTGTGAAAATCCTTCTTTTCCTTAAAAATGTTTTCCCAATATGATGACTTTTTTTTAGTTTGAAGGGACATGTAGGGTCTAAGCTTTCCTGTTTTGGTCAAAGATTGTTCAGTTCAGCAGTTTAGTTGGTGTTAGGATATAATGTCACTGAGTTAGAACATATCAGACTGTGCACGTCAAATCATTACTTGTGATCACCGGTAAACTAGATTTTGGCTAGGCCAACAAGTTTTCTATTGCAATTCCTAATTAAAGATATGCAGCATTTTGTTAACGTTTATACACCATCATTTTAAAACGTTTTGTGTATTATATGGATTGTACAATGAAAAAATACCAACTTCGTCTTGGAAGGTAAGGATATATAAATATATGAAGAAAACCATGATGAGTCTCGGGTATGGCTGCATTTGCTTTTATGCAAGAGTTTAGTGACACAGTTTTTTTCTCTACGAGCAGACTGATTTTGAAAAAAAATGGGACTTGGGAGATAACATATTGTCAAACCGGTACCTATCTAAGCCAACCAAAAATGTTAGGTGTTGATATAATTATACATTATCAGGAAACGGCTAAGAAAAATGTTCCAATATATTTGAGCTAATTCATAAACCCACAATTGCGACAAAGAAACTTTACGTGACGCGTTGGTGTATGTGATGTCTATTCAGGAACCTGACGGTTCATTTGTCTCATGTTGTTGACAGACGTGCTCGGGCAAGTTCATGGTTTTAATAAGAAGGGAATGTATGCAACAGAGATGCAATTTCTACTATAAAACAATAAAAAATGTGTCATAATGGGGTACATATTATTCAAACAAGCACTTCATTCACTTTGCCTCCAACTTACCAACAATAGACGTTGCATTAAAGCATCTGCATCTGATGTTAAGCACCTGCGAAATGGTTCGTCCTGTGTCTTGACTAATTCATTATAATCAACCGATACTAGGATCGAACTCTGTTTTCCGAGAACCAAATATCACAGTGGTGTCGTGGAGGATTGAGTCCTGATAAAGCGAGGTCTGTGAGTCCCTACAATAGAAGTCAGCTGGTGAGTACAAAATTTCAGACCATTTTGTTTATTGAGTTCGCATAGAAGAAACAAGCCTATGTACCATCGACATATTGACCATTTTACATATATACAGCTGTTTTTCAGCTTATTATAGTCTTAAAGTAAAGTCGATACCGGGTAAAAGGAGACCTTCAGAGAGAATCAACCTTATGATTAATATCTAAAACACCCAAAACTTTAGGACTATAAACTGATAAATGTCCAATAATATATATTGTATGAGTACCGAAGTGACCGACCCGTCTGTATGAAATTGCGGTAGGTGCAGAAGGCGTGATGCTACAAGTAACTATCATACATACATATTCATACTTGATTTTAACAAGTTGAAGCATTCACATAGTTTTGCTTCCATTGTGTATTTTTCATCAGTTCAATGGGGTTCTTATCATATAGACCAGTCTCTGCTGCAATAAGGTCCTTAAGCGCGAGGTATGGACGTCCTCTTCTCCTATTTCTTCTATTACTAACTATCGTTATGCCATTTATTATACAGACCATGGTCAATCTTTGACCGAGGGGCAGGGGCTTTTGACGCCCGAGTTTGAAACTCCTAATCAGCTTATCTTATGGTCATTAATTCAGAGTATGATGTAAAAGTAAAATCTGAGGTTTGAAACTATGCGTCAGTTTTAGACTCATTTTAACTCACGAATAATCATGTCTGCTACCCGAAGACCGTCAAATAAGAACAAAAAAAGTAATGATGCAAATATCTTCATCTAAATTTAAAACTGACAACCATAGATGTGAAAATGCAGAAAGAGCAGAGGTTAAAATTCTGCAAAAATCTCTTTAAATCTATTACATGTATAAGTCTTAGAAGTTACAATGTAAAAATCATAATCGTCAACGTTACGCCTGTTATCCCAGAATATTATTGTTTGCCGATCCAAAGATGGTAGACAAGTGATGTTATTTTCTGACGTCATTTTGACGTCAAGGCGGTTGCCATTGGCGACCGGAGTATTGTCAGACTTTGATATGAATAAGACATCATTGTCAGTCACCGTTTTGTAATGCCTTTAAAATTACAACTAAAATTCCCTATCATATATACTTTTTAGCCAGAAAAATCAAAATGGCATTTTGACGTATTGACAAATCACGAAATGAGCCAGGAAATTAACTTCAAAACATTCAATACTACAAAAATAACCTGGACATGAATTGCCAGCCCGTGCTTTGTTTCTGCAATCTAAGAATTCAAAGAAAATGCCTGAAATCAATAACAATCCCAAAAATATCAACTAATATGACACCTTCAATGTACTCTTATCACGTCATGACGATATAAAAAAAATATCACGCGATATTATTTAGCAGGCATATTTGGATGAACCGGATGGCACCTGATGGCTGACCTCGGTACTGCAGTAGGGCTTAAAAACTGTGTATTTTCGGTGGTAATGATACTTATGTTGCAAATAGGTTGACATAAGGGTTTAGTGGCCGTTTGCGGTGTCACTAGAGGGCCGTTCAACTTTGTGTTTTTAGTTTGTGTTTCCAGTGTCACGGCGATCTCACCCCCATCTTCCCCTCTAGTGATTTCGCCCACCCCCGAAAAAAACGGGTACACAAGACATTTTAGGAGTTTCTTTGTACAAATAAAAAATTGCAGTTACAGATTAAAATAACTATACGACTTTGATACAAATCCAACCATAGTATTGATATTAACGTAATTATATGAGTACCGTCATATATATATTTCATTGTATTCACCTGTTTTCAAGCAAACTATATTTCTCCAAATATAAAGTCTCTACCATGAATTGTCCTTGGAACATATTGAATGGTGTTGGGCTTTGTTTCTGTCGGTGAAATATTTGCACTTAAAGTGATCTTGTGATTGAGTGCTTTTATGATTTTATGTTTGTCTTCATTCATGGCTTTGTTTGTGGCAAAATCTGCATCATCATGATTATGATTCTGAGACTGTCCCACCGGTCATGTGATCTTAGAAACTAACTTGTAACGAGGCAACACATATAGCATATTCAAACAGGAGCTAATTAACTCAATTGCATCAGCCTTGACTTGACATTGCCTTATGTACATTGGTTTACCAGTTTACTATCTATAATGTTTAATATCTTAAACATATCATTTCATAGCTAAGGTCTAAAACCTGCCCATCACAAGGATTTCCTTTGTGTAACTGACAAAATGTGATAATGACCGTTTTGCGTAAAACATCTCACCGTTTTCCAAATCATGTAGTTGCTTGAGTAATTGCTATTTAGCGTATATTATTAACTGGATGTCTAATATTTATCGACATATGGTGGTAGCTTCATACATCTAATGTGTACAGTTTGCTAAGTGTGAGCATCACCATGTAAAAAGTGTGTATGTTATTTGCATAAAATGTATTTTATTCAGGTGTGAGGTCGCCAAAATCTTATTTTCTTTTACTACAGTGCTGGGGATGAACATGGCTGAAGACATCCTCACCAAAAACGATGTACCAAAAGTCGACGCAAACGATGACTCAAAATTGAGTTCGACGCAAATACGTTCAGATTCCCGACTGCAAAATAGCTTGAAACCTGACGTTGTTACAAACTTGGTCAGGAATCCGACGTACGAAACAGGATGCTGTCCATCTGAAAATGACGTATACGGAACAACAATCACAGCTAAAACTACGAGCAATGATGATTATGGCACAAACACCATGCCCCCAAACGACACTGAGGCTGAGATTCCTGAACACGTCTATATCATGGACAATGATGCCAATTCGGACCACTCTATGCATTATGGTACCGGTGTTGAATCCCCGAACCCATTGTATATGTCAGAATCCAACTCAATTGAACATAATGATGACAACGTGGTTCCTGAAAAGGATAACAATGACATACATGAAAACAGACATATCCCGAGTACAGATCCAAACAAGCGAGATGCTCTGAACAGGAATCCGACGTACGAAACAGGGTGCTGTCCGTCCGACAATGACATATACGGAACAAGAATCACAACTCAAACTACGAACAATGATGATTATGGCAAAAACACTATTCCCCCAGACGACATTGAGGCTGAGATTCCTGAACACGTTTATGTCATGGACAATATTAATGATGCCGATTTGGACCACTCTATGCCTCATGGTACCGGTGTCACAAATGGATCCCCGAACCCCTTGTATATGTCAGAATGCAACTCAATTGAACGTGATGCTGACAGCGTGGTTCCTGAAAATGATAACAATGACATACATGAAAACAGACATATCCCGAGCCCAGATCCGAACTCCATACCAGACGCCCTGAACAGGAATCCGATGTACGTGCCAAACGCACCGCAACAAGCACGTCGCCGTAAGTTTAATTATCTTTTTTAGGTTCATACATATTTGTATGTAATCTGATCAAAACAAAACATATCAAAGGCATTGGCTAGTTTAGTTTTTCTTAGTTGCTGATTACATATATTGCGGCGATGGATCAGTACCTGACCAAAATAACAATGATGTTCCATATTTGAATTATCATAGTTTATTTGAGCATGCATTTATTTGATTGCCTTACATTTAAAACAAGATGAAGTTCTTTTTCCAAATACCTATTTCAGTAGTATTCATTCGTTTCTTGGACATTAAGAAACATTTGACATTTTGTTTCTGTAATTAGTGTAATTAGTTTTGACTTACGTTTCGTCTGCCATACCAACACCCGCTGTTCATGTCAGAATACAACCCAACTGAACATGATGCTGACAACGTGGTTCCTGAAAATGATAACAATGGCATACATGGAAACGGACATATCCCAAGCACAGATCCAAACATGCGAGACGCCCTGAACAGGAATCCGATGTACGTGCCAAATGCACCGAAACAAGCACGTTGCCGTAAGTTTATCTTTTTTAGCTTCATATAGTTTCATGTATTCTGATCAAAACAAAACATACTAGTCTTTAAGGCATTGGCTGGTTTAGTGTTTCTTAGTTGCTGGTTACATTTATTGCGCGTTGGATCAGTACCTGATCAAAATAACAATGATGCTCCATATTTAGATTATCATATTTCAGCAATATCACAGGTTTGGTATTCGTAATGATATTCCAGCCTTAATATATTGTATTCGTAAATGTTTCTTCTTTCTTTCTTCTGTCAAATCTTCAAAGCGAGATATCTTGTTCGTTCCTGGACTAAATTACTTGAAATTTGGCAAAGGGTAGATAGAGTGAGCCAATAACCCGAGATGTTTTTTCATACCTGTCCCTAAAATGATTTTATTGACTATTTTTTTAACCTTTTTAGACCAAATCTGTAAATGTCGGACCCCTGTGCCCTGGTATTACAACCGAATGACCTGAAATTTGGCACAGATAGTCTGGTGTTATCTAAAAGAGTCCATTCTTACACGGAGGGTTTTTTTTATTCATATTAAAATTGGGTGGGGAGGGGGGTAAAACCCATTTTGGGATTTTATGTGATTTTATGTGATGTCAAAGTACTATTTTAGCTAGGGTAGTTCTTAGATGCAATATGGCTAAGAGTCTATTCTAGTCCGTCAAACTTGGTATCATTGAAAAGATGTCTGTGTACAGAGTTGTAAAGTGCAAACCGTTTTAAAATCGGGAGCTTACTTCCTGAGATATGACTTAAGCACTAACCGCTAGGGCTAGGGTTAGGGTTAAGGTTACGGTTAGGGTAGTGCTTAGATGCAATATGGCTAAGAGTCTATTCTATTCGGTCAAACTTGGTATGATTGAAAAGGTATCTTGGTATAGAGTTGTAAAGTGCAAACCGGTTTAAAATCGGGTGCTTACTTCCCGAGATATAACTTAAGCACTAACCGTTATGGTTAGGGTTAGGGTTAAGGTTAAGGTTAAGGTTAGGGTTTGGGTAGTGCTTAGATGAAATATGGCTAAGAGTCTATGCTAGTCGGTCAAACTTGGTATTATTAAACAAAGGTATCTTAGTATATAGGTAACCGTTTTAACCCTATTCAGACCGGGGGGGGGGTTTGAGGCCCGCGCTAACTTCGATGTCCTATAACGCCAGAACGGCTTACGCTAGAGCCACCAAATTTAGTGAGTTTTCCCAAAATATTGTTGGTAACAATTCTACGAAGTTTGACAAATTTTCCATTTTTTCTTGTTGCCATGGCAACCGTTTGTTGACAGGCAGTTTTGCCAAAAATCACTATTTTTGGTTCTAACAATGTATTTTTCAAATTTATTTGCTATATTACTGTGATTTTGTTACATAAATAAAATCTTATATTATTCAGCATATCTTTCATAATTATATATGCATAAATTATGCTAATTTGATGACGTCATCAGCCCAAAATCCAAGATGGCGGACGGAATGGCCAGATCAAGAAAAACAAGCTAATTATCCCTTAAAATTTGCAACTACCTGGTATTTTTTCATCAAAAACCATCTAAATGAATGAGTTTAGTCTATTTCCATTGCCCTTTGTGATTATTGTTGCAAAAAAAGTATTTTTAAAAATTCAAGGTGGTGGATATAATATGGCGGAGCCCAACTCGTATCTTAGATGTGCATGACGTCATTTTATGACGTCATATTGACGTCATTGATGTTGCTATTGGCAACGCAAGTCGTAATAAGCATTATTATTCTGTTATCTGCACTTGTTGTTACATTTTTGCAGCATAACTTGAAGTTTTCTGAGAATACCCATTTTTCATGGGTTTGGCCAATGTAATCAAATTGATGACGTCATAATTACGTCATCTTACATCAACGTAACGTCAAACGTCACATACTTGTCAGATATTATGTCGAAATCATGTCCTGAAAATTTGGTGGCCCTACGGCACGTCGTTTTAGAGTTATAGGACTTAGAAGTGGAGGGCCTCAAAAGACCCCCCCCCCCCGTCCAGGGATGACCAAAAAAGCCCGGTCTGAATAGGGTTAAAATCGGGTGCTTTCTTACCGAGATATGACTTAAGTACTAACCGCTAGGGTTAGGGATAGGGTTAAGGTTAGGGTTAGGGTAGTGCTTACTCGGGCACTTTAAGGCCTGTGACAGTTTTGGTCGAACATTAAATTCGAACCACTGCGTGACCTCAGGTAACCCTGCCGGGCCGGAGCGTTTTTAGAACGGTCCATTGTCAGTACCTAATGTTACATTGCGAAAACCGGAACGTACGATGTATGGGTTACACTAACTGCTTTTTAAGACTTATTAATGTTGAGTGTTAAAGATATTGATCTAGTATTTATCAAATATCGATACTTGTTATTTTTTTTTCTATTTGCTTTTGGACAGACGAGGACGATGTGGCACTGCACTCAAGTTTTTGTAACTTATATTAACAATGCCACATACACGGTACAGACAGAAGGAAAGTCGTGTAAAGTGCCTTTCCCAAGGGCACAACGTCGGGGGCACGGTGGGAATCGAACTCAGGACCCATAGATTCCGAGCCGAAAGCTCTACCAGTTACGCCACGCCCGACGCCACGATACTTGTTATTAGTAGTGCTTGCGCCTGTGGCTATCATTGTGAAAGTATTTATCATCATTTCTTGTACTGCCCTAACTATACCGAATACCGTATCTCCCTCCTCAGCAACTTGCATAAGCTGGTAGGATTTGCCATAAATATGGACGATCTCTCGGATCATGATTTAGTCCAGTTAATGACTCGAGGGTCAGCATTTCTATCCAAGTCAATCAACACAAAACTTCTACAGCGTGTACAATCATTCATAAAAGAAACAAAAAGATTTGAATGAGTGAATCTCTATCCTACCAGCTTGGCCCGGAGTACCTGTCCGAATATCCACCTATATTCAAATGTATTTTCTTATATTCTATGATTTTGTTATATGGTGTTACTTAACATTACTTTTGTTATATGCTTTGCTTGTCTGTACTTGTTTCAATGTTCTTTTGTACTCTCAGTTTGTTTCTGACGACGGCATGAAAATAAGCATGTTGAGCTTGAGTGTGCCGCCATCATGTTATGTATTTATCTGTTGCAATAAAAAAAAATCGACATAACTAGAAGCGGTTAACAAAAGGGCATCCCGCGAGAGCTGCAAGTGGTATAGTCCAAACATGCGTTCCGACCCCCCGGGGTGTGGAGTGGCGGGAAAACAGCGAGGCGCTCATACTTCAAGGAGACAGCAAAATACTGCTATAAATCGATATGTCTGGCCCAAAATGATTGTATGGCAGTTGACTGATGCCTTATAAGGCTAACTGCTTGTGAAATTTCACATTGATACAACAGCGATTTAACAGATACAGACATAAAACATTCATATTTTACTATCGGTTAAAGTTACGTACAGTGAAACATACTTTGGCGCAGTTCTTGTAGGGTAAGTAGTGTTTCGTCGGCCCCTGCCCACATCAGGGCACCACTTTTATTACCAGTTTTGTGCAGATTTAGGTTCATTAAGCCTTAGACCTTCAGAAATCAAGCGGGCCTTCTTGCAATATCTTTGATTTCCGTGGCTGTTTTGATATTTGTACGAAAAATACCCAAAAAATTGTCAAAAAATTCTGTTTTTGCCCTAAAATGGAGCCTTACCGATGTAAATCGGCAAAAGGCCCGGTCACATTAGATATCACAGAGATATAATCTATTACTCCAGAAAATATGACTCAGTTAGACAGTCATTTCGTTGTGGGCACATACCCATTTTAATAACATCACATTTTTTAACAAAAATATGATTTTTTACCCAAAATATTCATGATCCGCAATTTCCGTGTCGATCATATTTTGAATACGTGTGAGTTACGTCAACTAACCAAATTTTGTTGAAAAGAGATAGTTATATCAAAAGTTACGGGCATATAACTTCTTGACTGGACAATCCGCAGGTGTCACAGGCCTTAAACTGCCTGAGTAGATGCAATATGGCTAAGAGACTGTTCTAGTCAGTCAAACTTGGTATCATTTAAATGGTATCTTGGTATAGAGTTGTAAAGTGTAAATGGTTTTAAAAGTGGGTGATTACTTCCCGCGATATGACTTAAGCACTAACCGCTAGGGTTAGGGTTAGGGTTAGGGTTAGGGTTAGGGTTAGGGTTAGGGTTAGGGTTAGGGTTGGGGTTAGGGTTAGGGTTAGGGTTAGGGTTAGGGTTGGGGTTAGGGTTAGGGTTAGGATTAGGGTGAAGGTTAAGGTGGGATGTGCTTAGATGCAATATGGCAAAGGGTCTATTTTATTCGGTCAAACTTGGTATAATTGAAAAAGTATCTTGGTACAGAGTTGTAAAGTGCAAACCGTTTTAAAATCGGGTGCTTGCTTCCAGAGATATGACTAAAGCACTAACCGCTAGGGTTAGGGTTTAGGGTTAAGGTTAGGGTTTGGGTAGTGCTTAGATGCAATTTGGCTTAGAGTTTATTCTAGTCGGTCAAACTTGGTATCATTGAAAAGGTATCTTAGTACAGAGTTGTAAAGTGCAAACCGTTTTAAAGCGGGTGCTTACTTTCCGAGATATGACTTAAGCACTAACCGCTAGCGTTAGGGTTAGGGTTCAGGTTAAGGTTAGGGTTAGGGTAGTGCTTAGATGCAATATGGCTAAGAGTCTGTTTAGTCGGTCAAACTTGGTGTCTTTGTAAAGGCATCTTAGTATAGAGTTGTAAAGTGCAAACCGTTTTAAAGCGGGTGCTTACTTTCCGAGATATGACTTAAGCACTAACCGCTATGGTTAGGGTTAGGGTTAATGTTAGGGTTAGGGTAGTGCTTAGATGCAATATGGCTAAGAGTCTATTCTAGTCGGTCAAACTATGGTATCATTGAAAAGGTATCTTGGAACAGTATGTAAAATTTAAACCGTTTTAAAATCGTGTGCGTACTTCGATAGGGTTAGGGTTTGGGTTATTGTTATTGTTATTGGGTGGGCCGACTACTCACTCACTTAGGGTAGTGCTTAGATGCAATATGGCTAAGAATCTACTCTAGTCGAGATGTAATATGGCTTAGAGTCTACTCTTGTGGTCAAACTTGGTGCCATTGAAAAGGTATTTTAGTACAGAGTACTCCCCACCAAGATACCATAGTTTGCCTATTTCGGACACTTTTCAAAAATCCACATTTTGGGTCGCGGTTAGGGGGACTTAGCCAAGAACGGGAATAACTCGACAACAACAAGAGCTATCAAAAAACGGATTGTAGTGTTCAACTCCCCACAAAGAGACCTTGCGAAAGATACCATCGTTTGCCAATTTCTGACACTTTTTATAAATCAACATTTTAAGTTGAGGTTAGATCTGGTTAACTTTAAACGCGAATAACTCGCCTATAATAAGAGCTATCAAAACACAGATTGCAGCTATAGCGGACGTACTTTTGGACTGCTACACTTTACATGGGGGTGTCAGGAAGAGTCCTTATTTTCACACGGAGGGGGGAATCTTTCAAATTTAGTTTTGGACGGGTGATGATTCAAAATTTCATTTTCAGCTGAAGTGTTTTATTATACATTTTCATGCACGGGGGAACTTTTTTGCTAAATCTAATTTTGGATTCGGTTTCTTATTGAAAAGGCCATGTTTTCAGCGGGAGTATTTCTGGGCTAGTCTATTGTGCAAATTCACAGGGGTGCACGAGAAGAGTCATTTCTTGCACGGGGGAATTTTGAAGAGTCATTTTTTTGGTTAAACTGTCATTTCTAAATCAAAGTGATTTGTCACATGGGTGATTTGGGAACTGTTTATTGCTGTATGGGCAGAGGGATGGCTGAAATATGCTGTATTTGCTCTGAAGCAAATGTCGGCCTAGTTATAGAACTTCATTTGAGCACGAATTTATTTGATTGCCTTACATTCAAAACAACATTCTTTTCCAAATATCCATTCCAAAAGTATATATTCCTTTTTTTTATGTTAAGAAACATTTGACTTATGCATTTGAATTATGCTCCTCTAAGAAGTGTAATAGTTTTGACTGAAATTTAATTGAAATCCATTATACAACAGTTATTTTCAATAGCTGACTGTCTTTGATAACGTACCCACAAAACCAAGCATAGACACAGGAGCCTTGCCACATTAAAGTTGTCTTCTTCATGTTTTCTCTGTGTACTAGTTATTGTCTGTTATGTGTGTAGCCCGAATACCTGTTTCATTTTCACTGACACCATGACGTTCCCATCATTGTATTTTCAGATTGCACCAATGGCAGTATTGGTTTTGCCGTGATAATAACTACCTTGTTGGTGTCATTGATCATTTTCGGAACCGGGGCCTGGCTTTTTTTCAACAACAATGTTCGGGAAGTTCAAAAGGTAAGACAACGCTCTTTATTTTGTTTTGATTCTACGTGTATGTCTTTGTGTCATGTAAAACATGTTGATGTTATTTTAGAAGGGCATTGGTAATCTTAATCATGTTACACAGTGGAAAAGGCCGTCCGTATACATGTTCACTGCATGTACTATAATTTAAAATTAAACAAGAACCCCTCCTTATTACAGCCTGTTTTGGGCCCTCCCTACACTAATGGTCACCCTGCTGAGAACACTACCTACAATGGTCACCCTGCCGAGAACTCTACCTACACCAATGGTCACCCTGCTGAGATCACTACCTACACCAATGGTCACCCTGCTGAGATCACTACCTACACCAATGGTCACCCTGCTGAGAACACTACCTACATTCCT